>NC_080162.1:156152397-156295374 GCF_950295315.1 Erinaceus europaeus
AACTGTTTAAAAGTATATGAATGGGCTATGGAGTTCTAGTGGTGATAATTGTGTGGAGTTGTACCCCTTTTATCCTATGGTTTTGTCAGTGTTTCCTTTTTATATATAAATAAGATATATATATACATATATATATATATATCTTAATGTCCATCAAGTCATGAATGAATAAAATGTGAGATGTGGTGTGTGTCCTGTGAACCCAAATTATACATGTTCATACCATGGAACATTATTCAGTGATACAAAAACATTATACAGAACTATATAGTAAGAGTGCACTGCACTTTAGCAGCATTCTAATAAATGAATGACATCTGACACACAAAAAAAATCACACATCATCAGATGCCATTTAAATGGAATTTTCAGTCTATAAAAAATAATAGAGACAGAAAGTAGTAATCATCCAGGGGACTTGGGAAAGTTAAGAGTTATATAGTGCACAGTGTTTCTTTTTGGGGTTATAAGTACTAGGATTAGATAGTACTGATAGTTTGCACAGCATTCAGAATATACTCAGAAACAATGAAGTATAAAGTCAAAATGTCTATTTTATGGTTGTGAATTATATCTCAATAAAAGTGTTTGAAAAATTTTTAAAAGGTATGTGATTAAAATTGTGCAGAAAGTGAAATACAATAATGTGACAGATAACCTTGCATCTATAACAACTACATATTTATTGGATCAAGGAAGAGAAAAATAAAGAGGAACGGGGAGATAGGGAGGGAGAACAAGGCCAGGAGTTGGTATATCCAGTACAATGTAGATGTTACAATGTATATGCACCCAGGCTCAAGTCTTTGGCTCCCACCTGAAGGGGGGAAGAAGTGCTATAGGTATTTTTTTCTCCCTCTCAAATTCTCTTTGTCTTTATCCAAATAAAATTTAAAATATACAATTTTTTTAAATAATTATAAAAAGAAAGGGAGAGAGAAAGGAAGTCACATCCAGCACTGTTTCAACACTTTTAAAGCATTCCCCATACAGGTAGTAAATGGGGGCTTGAACCTGGATCCTTGAACATTGAAACACATATGTATTATTTGGTGTGACACTATCTAGTCTCAAAACATGTTTTCACAAAGGATTTTGTGAGTCATTAATATTTAAGTTAGGAAACTACAGACTATAAACGGGACTTGTTTAGAAACTCACAGGGCCCAGCAGTGCTGCCCAGCTTGGCAGAGAAGCTGAATTGAGCATAAAGCTTTGGATCCTTGAGGTGTGAGAATCTTCTTGTATAATCACGGTATTATCAATCCCCCACCCTGCTTTATCTCTTGGTAAGGAGTCAGTGATTAAGCTAAGAAGCCTAATTATAGTTTAAAAGCCCCAAGGCTCCCATAGCTGACAGGTGAGAAAAAGAACAAAAAAAGGCTTTAACAGCCATTGTGCTCCAACTCACAGATTGAAATAATATTGAATCAACTGTTAATTTCTAAAACTGTGAACCCTTTAAGTACCTTACTTATACAAAAGTCAATTCAGGCAAGAGTGATTAGTAATTTGAAAAATACTGATAGAGGGACCTCATAAAATACTATACTATGTAGAATGGTTAAACCAACAAGAAGAAATATTGGAGAAATGAACCAGGACATAAGTCCAGCTAAAAGCCCACCAAAGGGTGAACCACAAAATAGTGAGGTCAACATAAAAATGTTAGTTAAGGAAATAGTCATAGGAATGAGTAAAGAGTTTGAAAGGATTGTAGTCAGAAATACAGAAACAACAAATGAGACTCTGGAAGAAAACACTGATTATCTCAAGGTTATTTGAGAGCTGAAATCTGAAACAGCTGAACTAAGAACACAACAAGCTGAACATTCTAATACAGTATCAGAACAGGGTAACAAAATAGATGAACTACAGAAAACAGTACAGGGGAGAGAGAATAGAATACATGAGGCTGAAAATAGAATTAGCAAGATCAAGGATGAATTAGAGACAACTAAAAAAGTAAGAGATCTCAAAAAGAGATTAAGAGATACTGAAAACAACAACAGAGACTTATGGGTGACTTGAAAAGAAATAATATACACATTATTGGCTTACCAGAGGAAGAAAGGGAGAAGAAAGCATTATATAGGATATAATAGCTGAGAACTTCTCTAGTCTAGCCAACATAAAAGGCATAAAGGTTCAAAAAGCCTAGAGGATCGCAAACAGAATTAACCCAGACTTGAAGACACCAAGACACATCATATTTAGAACGGAAAGGGAGGGAGTCCGGCTGCAGTGCAGTGGGTTAAGCACATGTGGCACGAAGTGCAAGGACCAGCATAAGGATCTCAGTTATGGCCCCTGGCTACCCACTTGCAGGGGAGTCACTCTTCACAGGTGGTAAAGCAGGTCTTCAGGTGTCTTTCTCCCCCCCTCTGTTTTCTACTCTTCTCTTCATTTCTCTATGTCCTATCTAACTATGACAACATCAATAACAACAACAATAATAACTACAACAATAAAACAAGGGAAACAAAAGGGAATAAATAAATATTTTTAAAAATTAGAATTGAAAGGCTAAGGATAAAGAAAGGATCATGAAGGCTGTAAGAGAAAAAAAAAGAGTCACCTAAAGAGATTACCCATAAGATTATCAGCAGACTTCTCCACATAAACACTACAGACCTGAAGAGAATGGCAAAATATCTATCGAGTGCTCAGAGAGAAAGGCTTTCAACCAGGAATACTGTATCCTGCTAGACTGTCATTCAGACTAGATGAGAGCATAAAAACCTTCTCAGACAAGCAACAGTTGAAAGAATTAACTATCATCAAACCTGCCCTGAAAGAAGTTCTGAAAGGTCTCCTATAAACAGTCAGACCACCAAAACTATGCCATATGTAAGAACACTCTAAAAATCTACAAGAAGATGCTAAAATATTTTAGTCTTTGATATTAATAAATGTCAATTGTCTGAATTCATCTATTAAAAGACACAGAGTGGGAATATGGATCACAAAATACAACCCAACAATGTGCTGTCTACAGAAAATCCGCCTAACTCAACAAGACAAACACAGACTCAAAGTGAAAGGATGGAAAAATATCATACAAGCCAATGGCCCACAAAAAAAGGGCAAGAACAGCTGTTCTCATACCTGACATGATAGATTTAAAAATAAATAAAATTTAGAAAGTTAGGGATGAACAGTACTTAATGCTCAGAGGATCAGTAAGTCAAGAGGACTTAACAATTATTAACATCTGTGCACCCAATGAGAATCCATCTAAATATATCAAACATCTACTGAAAGAGCTACAGCAATATATTAATAACAACAGACTAATAGTAGGTTACTTCAACACACCACTCTCTCAACTTGACAGATCATCCAGGTAGAAAATCAGTAAAGACATGAGGGAGATACATGTGGAGATAGATAAACTAGAACCATTAGACATTTTCAGAGTCATTCATGCCAAGAAACTGGAATACACACTCTACTCAAGTCCACATGGGTCATTCTCAATGATAGACCATATGTTAGGCCACAAAGACAGCATCAACAAATTCAAGAGCATGGAAATCATCCCAAGCATCTTCTCAGACCACAGTGGAATTAAACTAACACTTAACAATCAACAAAAGATTAGTAACTGTTCTAAACTGTGGAAGCTCAACAGTACACTCCTTAACAACTACTGGGCCAAAGGGGAAATAAAGGAAGAAATCAAAATGTTTCAAAAGTTCAAAGAAAATGAAGACATAAGCTATCAAAATATTTGGGACACATCTAAAGCAGTACTGAGAGGGAAGTTCATAACCATACAACACACATTAGAAAACAAGAAAAAGCACAAATAAACAAACTGATTGCACACCTTAAAATCTTAGAAGAAGAACAAAGGAACTGTAAAGCAACCTAAAGGACAGAAGTAACTAAAGTTTGGTTTGAAATAAATAACATATATATATATATATATATGTTATTATATAACTAACATATATAATATACATATACATATACATATACATATACATATACATATACATATACATATACATATACATATACATATACATATACATATACATATACATATACATATATATATATGTGGAGGCTAAATTACTAGGCAAGAAATTTCCAGAAAGATGTTCCTCTAGTATCTATAGTCACCTGTTGTCCCTGAGCTACTTTTTTTTTTCCTCCAGGGTTATTGCTGGGGCTCAGTGCCTGCACCATGAATCCACTGCTCCTTGAGGCCATTTTTTTCCCCTTTGGTTGTCCTTGTTGTTATTATTGTTGTTGATGTTGATGTCATTTGTTATTGGATAGGACAGAGAGAAACACCTGCAGACTTTCTTCACCACCTGCAAAATGACTCCCCTTCAGGTGGGGACCCGGGGGTTCGAACCAGGATCCTTATGCTGGTCGGTCCTTGTGCTTTGTGCCACGTGCACTTAACCCGCTGTGCTACCGCCCAATCCCACCTGAGCTACTTTTTATAGTTTTAGACTGAAGTTTCTCATTTGCAAAAACATTGTAATGATTAAATTAACTCAGTGAGCTACTGTGAAGATAAAATTGGTTCTAAAAATCATGTAATCCAGCAATATCTGTAATAGGAAGTGATTGTTACATCTAAGTCACTATTATTAAAACCTATTTTTTTGCAGATGGAATTCACTGAGATAAGTTAAAAAATGTTGGCTCACAAACACAGTTTATTTATCCAGATTACAGTTGCAAAAGTGAGAAAAACAGCATGCTTTCATTACTCAGAAAGTTCTAACATTCAAAATGCTTTGTGCTATTCCTAACTCTACCCATTTTCCCCACAGAATTTTTAAGTAAATCATATGAAGAGAGTTTCACATGCAAAGAAAGGAGAGAGATGATGACAAAGTCAAAGTATATACACTCAGGAATATGAAGTACCAGAGACTGAACCAGGAAGTCCTGCATGAAAGTCATATATTCTACCCTTTGATCTATTCCTATCCTGCCTCATAGTCTTTTAATTTAACTACTACTTAAAATATTTTAAAATTTCCTCACATACCATTCCCTCCTATTTCCAGTCTATTATGTTCAAATATGTATTTTCTCATTATATCCTCATTAAAATATGAAGTCACCTCCCTCTAATTATGGCCAGTTGGACTTACCAGAAATCCAATGATTTTGTAGATTGTATTCTGATCATGCACTACTTCCAAAATTTCCAAAGTTAAACAATTATGCTTTACAAAGCCTGATTAAATGTATCATATTTAATTAGTTTTGATATTAAAATTTATTTTCAAATACATTATTATTATATGTATTTGTGTATTTATTTATTTATTTTTGTCATTTCTGGGACTTCACACTTGAAGCTGTTTCTTTAATGCATTTCTTTAATTTTATTAGTGATTTAATAATGAATTCCAAGATCATAACATTACAGGGCTATAGTTCCACACTGTACCCACCACTATAATTCTTTGATCTCCAACACTACTACTCCCTCTCCCCACTCCCCCCTTCAAGGATAACAATCAAAGTATCCACAAAGTCTTAGGAAGAGTCTGACAAAACAAACCAAAAAAATATATCCAAACTGCTATGTTTGTTTCACTTCTTTATATTTCACAAAGGAGTGAAACCAGCTAATATAGGTCTTTCAGAGAAATGCAGGTCATCTAGTAATAGATATAAACTAGAGCAACAAGAATCCATAAATATATTATGTATTATATATTATCATATTATATATGATATATTATCAATATATTATCTATGATAAAAATCATGAGAAAATTAAAGATTAAGAAAGATTTAAAAAGTACTAGAAAGAGAATTATGTCATTTAATATAACATAGAAGATTGTATGCATGTAAATATGTTATACATAAAATACTATAGAGATCATTTATTTGTAAATGTATAAACATGTATGAGAGTCATTTTTAAAAATTTCTTTATTGGAGAATTGATGTTTTACATTCAACAGAAAATACAATAGTTTGTACATGCATAACATTTCCAGTTTTCCACATAACAATACAACCCCCACTAGGTCCTCTGTCATCCTTCTTGGATCTATATTCTCCCCATCCACCCACCCCAGAGTCTTTTACTTTGATGCAATACTTCAATTCCTACCAATATACGCGGATATCTTCGCCCACCCTGTCCAACGCTTGACGTCTCGTCACCCAATCTGGTCCCCTATGCCTACACTGAACTTCTCTGTTCCAGACTCTTGGAAACAGAGTTGGCAGTCAGCTGAGGTAAAGAACAAACACCTCATCACAGACCCCTGCAAGCGTCAACCCGGCTTTGACCTAGCACGTTATGATTGGGCCCTCCTCAATCGCTATCGAACAGGCCATGGTCAGTGTGCCGCTATGTTCCATCGCTGGGGAGCCAGAGATGACCCGAACTGCCCCTGCCGCTACAGACAGACTATGACCCACATAGTCAACGACTGCCACCTCTCCAGATTCAAAGGAGGTCTCGAAACTTTACATCAGGCTCAACCTGACGCTGTTGACTGGCTATGGAAGAAGGGCAAACGCTAGAAGAAGAACTGCTGAGCTCAACCAAATCAAATGGTAGTATCAAATGGTATGAATCAAGTTATCCTTGCAGGAAGATAAGCCATGCCCTGGAGTCTTCAGGACTGGGCGAAATATTAGTTTTATAGAGAATGGGGAGAGATCCTGCTGTCTTAGATTTTAAGAGGGCAATAGATAGTTATTATTATAACTAAGTTATTAGGAAATTTGGTTTACTTTTAAACTTACCATGATTTATGCCATTTGATGCTATTTACACATAGATCATAGCATGAAAAGGGCATGTTATTGCAGCCCAGTTGAAAGATATGCTTATCTGTAGCATGTTCTGTGATTTGGAAGTAGCAGAAAAACATATTCTGGAATCTCTGACCCTTTAATACCTGAAAAAAATCATGCACATCAAATTGAACAGACCCCAGGTTCAATTCAATTTGGTTGATAGAAGGAGAGGCAAAATCATTGTAAAGAATAAGATAAATAAGTATGTTCACCTTATGGCCACTGGATAAAAGAAGGAGAGAGTTTGCAAACAAAATTAAGATGTCCTTAACTGTGCGTAATTTCAAAATCACTTTGTTCTTGATATAATGAAGATACTGATGATACATGGATATGATTTGTCTCCCAGCTCCTACCCAACACTTAGTTGATAATATTGGGGAGGGGGGGAAATAAGCTTTTTCAAGCTCCAAATTTTATTGAAAAATAAAGAATAATGAGATCTCTTGCTAATAAAAGTGTTAGAAATAATATATGAAAAGCACTTGCAATACATTTTGTAAATCAAGCACCTTACTATTTTTCAAGCCATTATACAGTTGATACCTAGACTGATTCTTAAAGACTTTAGTTGCCATTCCCTAAAGAAGGTACTTGCTTAGTCACTAATATAAATTCTTAAATCTGCTTTCATTTTGAACTCTGAAGTCTATATTAAATTTAAATAGAAAAAAATGCATTGCACATCATAAATATGATGCCTGCTTTTCCCACAATGTCTTCCCTATGATACATTCACTATGATAGCACTATACTTACTTGCATAAGTTTTAGAAAGTGATTTCTGTCTCATTTACAAAGTGATTGAAAGAAATTACAGCTGCTCAATAATTCAGTCCCTGCTTAGTAGCTCATTCAGAATTGAAGAATAAGCTGATAAAATAATATTAGCATATAATATAGAGATGAATAATACTACCTTCAACTAGCATTGATAAGAAGATAGTTAGCTTTTTGAGGTATCTCACTTTGAAATACTATCCAAGATACAGGGAAGAGAATATCAATCATACCTGTGCCTGTGGAATTCTTTATAATATAAACAAAGTTCTCAAGTGCTGTTTAATTGCCTTGTCATCTCAAAAAATTTAAGAAAGATTGTTATTTTCCTCTACATCGTAACTTTGAAAATCACTGGAAATTCAACTGTAATTTAAAACCACTTGTCAAGGTACTGATGGAAAAAATAAACAAGTGGATCAATAAAATGTAGTAGAGAGCTCAGAAATAGATCTATACAAATGCAGTCAACTAATCTTTAACAAAGGAGCAAAAGCAAATCTCCTCAGAAAATGTTACAGAATCAACTGGCTATGCAGAAACAAACAAACAAAAATAATGCCAACACAGATAGCACACTTCACAAAAAAATAAAGTAAAATAAAAACTAATTTAAGATGGATCAAATATACAAAGATTAAAAACTATAAAAGACCATAAGATAGTATGGGGAGAAAAGTCTTTGTAGCCTTGCATATAGTGATGGTATCATTTTAGATACAGTATGAAAAGTGTAATCCTTAAAAGAAGTAATTGATAACGTGGAGTTCACTAGAATTATAAAATTCTATTTTTTGAAATAAAATACTAAGAAAATCATAAAACCAAGTGACTGAGGAAAATATTTTTAAAAAACACATGTTTTAATAAGCACTATCATCTAAAAATATAATAAGAAATCTTCAAAGTTTCATAGTAAGATGTGGGGCCCAGATAAAGAAATCAAAAAAAGAAGGACTGTATTACCCTCTTCTCAGGATCAATAATAAAGACACAGCAATGCATGGAAAAGCTCACATAGAAATATATATTCCACAGAAAATTACATAAAGGTCAATGTATGAACTGTGGGACACACAAAAATATTCTGTCTAGGAGGACGGACTTCCTCATGTGAAAACAAACCATGACCGAAGAAATCTGCAGGATACAGGTCTAATTTAGTGAGCATGATAGAGGCTATCCAGAAATTCTAACATCCCAGTTAGATTCCTAAAACTCAGTATCAAAAGCAAACTCAGAAATTTAAAAGCTATAAAGGAGGGCTCTGTGGGATGCCAGTTGGAACTCAGCTTTCATACTAACAGATCCAGGGCTCTTACTAGATTTCTGACTCACGGCCTTCTGGAATCTGTGCCCTGGCAGATACATAGCATGTGCAGTTTCTGTAACAATTATACCTTGGTAACAGCCACATATCAGTGGTTTCCACAGTCATGACAACTCCAACAGTGATGGACCATAAACCATCAAATTCCCCTGTCACATTATAGTCAACTTTTCTATCATCCTGCCTGTCACTGTTGCCACTCCATAAATCAAAAGACTTCTAACTTAAAAATATTAAGTGGTTGCAAAGAAATCAGGATATGATACAGTCTAGAAAAGATGAGAAATAGTTATTTTGGGAGAAATTCTGCTGGGAAGTTTTGGGGAAAGATTGTCCTTGGTCTAAGCATAACTATCCTCTCAATTATAAGAAATGTTATGTTTGCATTATAACCTGTAACCATGGTAGTTACTGATTAGATTCCATGTAAGTTAAAAGTTAAAATATTTTACCTAGAAATGGAAATTAGAACCACAAGTTTCCAAATATGGTTTGAACTATCCTCTCTAAACAAAGACATAACAAAAACAGCAGAGTCACCAACTTCTGCTATTAACTGTGTGATGGGTGAAGGATTAAAAATGAGAAAAAATAGAAGTAATGTCAGTGAGGCTCTGACTTTGTAGTGTTAAGGTTAGCTTTTTTCTAAAATCTGGCTATGTTTACTAAAACACCCTTTATTTTTAGACAAAGTCTCTGTTTTTGGTTTTCTGCATTCAAACTGGTCTCTATTGTGTTTTATAAAGGGAGTGTTCTAATAGGATTCCAGACCCAGAAACACAGAAAATCACAGTCAGGAAAAGTTCTAGTGGAACAATGCTTGTGTGTCTTTTCTTTCTGTTGTTTTTTTTTTTTTTCCACCTCTCCCCTCTCCCTTTCTTTCTCTTCCTCACTCATTCTCTTTCTAAAATAAAATGGCTCAGTGGACTCTTCAATAATGTCACCTATAGGCAATGCCTTGAATTCATTCCTTCTGTTGTGTGTGTGTGTGTGTGTGTGTGTGTGTGTGTGTGTGTGTGTGTGTGAATATATGGTCTAGGAATTAAAATTGAGTGAAACATGAATATATGTCAATGTACTGAGATAGACAATAGGATCTTAAAAACAAGAATAACATGTACAAAGGCAGGGAAGGCAGAGACTAGGATGTTTTGGGAGGAGTTATTTTGTGGTGAAAATATGTATGTTACAAAGTAAGGAAAAATGTGAGAACATTCAGAAATAATACAGTTGAAGTCAACAGAAGATATTAATGATTAATAAAATGTCAGTGTTTTCCATGGCATTCTACCTCAGTTGATGGCTGTGGTCATAAGAAAAAAATACTTCCCTTTCAAAAGTTTTTACAAATTATTTACTACTAACTATTGCTGTTTATTTTCCCACATATATATTTTAATCTATTTCTATGGCTTGGCCTGTAGTAACTTGATCACAATTTAGAACTCTTTTGAAAGTGTAAATTGGAACAGATCATACAATCATAAAACCTCTTATCTTTTAGAATACTATGAAAGTATTTGTTTAATAAAGAATGGGTTGTTTCAGTTTTTTCTTCATGTATCCTGTTTTACAGATGATGAACTGCATCTCAGAACTGATGACTTTCCCAACACATGTCAGCAAGAGAGTTTTACAGCCCAGACACAAACTCAAATTTACAAACTCATCAGGAACTATAAGAAGGATATGAAGAATTTGTTTTTGGCATTAATTAAAGTGACTAAATAAATAATATATATATATATATATATATATATATATATGCTGAAAGGATAAAAAAGATGGCATGGAGAATGAAGGAATGGGATTTGATCAAAGTGATTGTGTATTCACCCATCTTTGGCCTTAGTTTTCTAATGTGATTTAGAAACATCCACAAGAATATGAGTCAAAGTTCTTCATCATCAAAATGGTTTTTCCTCAGATCAGGTAGTAGACAAGGCTGCCCACTATAACAATTACTATTCAACATAGTGTTGGAAGTTCTTGCCATAACAATGAGGCAGGAGCAAGGAATTAAAGGCATACAGATTGTAAGAGAGGAAGTCAAACTCTCCCTAATTGCAGATGACATGATAATATACATAGAAAAACCTATGGAGTCTAGCAATTATCTTTTGGATATCATCAGGCAATACAGTAAGGTGTCAGGCTACAAAATTAACATTCAAAAGTCAGTGGCATTTCTCTATGCAAACACTAAGTTAGAGGAAGTTGAAATCAGAAATAAATTCCTTTTACTATAGCAACAAAAACAATAAAATATCTAGGAATAAACCTAGCCAAAGAAGTGAAAGATTTATATACTGAAAATTATGAGTCACTACTTAAGGAAATTGAAAAAGACACAAAGAAGTGGAAAGATATTCCATGTTCATGGGTTGGAAGAATTAACATCATCAAAAGATGCTCATGGGTTGGAAGAATTAACAAAATCAAAATGAATATATTGCCCAGAGTCATAGGCTAATTTAATGCTATCCCCATCAAAATCCCAACCACACTTTTTTAGGAGAATAGAAGAAGAAGGAGAAGAGAACAAATGCTACAAATGTTTATCTGAAACCAGAAAAGACCTAGAATTGCCAAAACAATCTTGAGAAGAAAAAACAGAACTGGAGGCATCACACTCGCAGATCTCAAATTGTATCATAGAGCCATTGTCATCAAAATTGCTTGGTACTGGAACATGAGTACACATACTGACCAGTGGAATAGGACTGAGAGCCCAGAAGTAAGCCCCCACACCTATGGACATCTAATCTTTGACAAAGGTGCCCAGACTATTAAATGGGGAAAGCAGAGTCTCTTCAACCAATGGTGTTGGAAAAGATGGTTGAAACATGCAGAAAAATGAAACTGAACAACTATATTTAACCAAATACAAAAGTAAATTCCAAGTGGATCAAGGACTAGGATGTTAGACCAGAAATTATCAGATACTTAGAGGAAAATATTGACAAAGCTCTTTTCTGCATAAATTATAAAGACATCTTCAATGAAACGAATCCAATTACAAAGAAGACTAAGGCAAGCATAAACCTATGGGACTACATCAAATTAAAAAGCTTCTGAAAAGAAAAAGAAACTACCACCCAAACTAAGAGACCCCTCACAGAATGGGAGAAGATGCCATACATCAGACAAGAGGCTAATAACCAGAATATATAGAAAGCTTGCCAATCTCAAAAACAAGAAAACAAATAACCTCATCCAAAAATAGGGGGAGGACATGGACAGAATATTCACCACAGAAGAGATCCAAAAGGCCAAAAAACACATGAAAAAAAAAATGCTCCAATTCTTTGATTGTCAGAGAAATGCAAATAAAGACAACAGTGAGATACCACCTCACTCTTGTGAGAATGTCATACATCAGAAAAGGTAACAGCAGCAAATGCTGGGGAGGTTATGGGGTCAAAGGAACCCTCCTGCACTGCTAGTGGGAATGTAAGTTGGTCCAGCCTCAGTGGAGAACAGTCTGGAGAACTCTCACAAGGCTAGAAATGGACCTACCCTATAACCCTGCAATTCTTCTCCTGGGGATGTATCCTAAAGAACCCAACACACCCATCCAAAAAGATGTGTGTACACATATGTTCTTAGCAGCACAATTTGTAATAGCCAAAACCTGGAAGCAACCCAGGTGTCCAACAACAGATGAGTGGCTGAGCGAGTTGTGGTATATATACACAATGGAATACTTCCTACTCAGCTATAAAAGTGCTGACTTTGGCATTTTCAGCCTATCTTGGATGGGCCTTGAAAAATTCATGTTAAGTGAAATAAGTCAGAAACAGAAGGATGAATATGGGATGATCACACTCTCAGGCAGAAGTTGAAAAACAAGATCAAAAGAGAAAACACAAGTAGAACCTGAACTAGAATTGCTGTATTGCACCAAAGTGAAAGACTCTGGGGTGGGTGGATGGGGAGAATATAGATCCAAGAAGGATGACAGAGGACCTAGTGGGGGTTGTATTGTTATATGGAAAACTGGGAAGTGTTATACATGTACAAACTACTGTATTTACTGTTGATTGTAAAACATTAGTTCCCCAATAAAGAAATTTTAAAAAAGCATTTAAAATTAAGTTAAAATTATTTTTTTCTAAATGTGCTTTTATTTTTGTATTTTGAATGCTTGAAAGTAAGGCATGACATAATGAAAAAAAAAGTATTCAGAAGTCAAATAGTGGAGCACCTAGTTGACTGCCCAGGTTACCATGCTGAAGGATAAGAGTAGGGGAAGCTTCATGACTGGTGAGGCAGTCTCAATTTCTGTCTTTCTTCCTCTCTACCTCCATCTCCAATTTTTCTCTGTACTATTATGCAAAAATAATAAAAGTAAAGTGTTAAAAAATAAATGTGTTAAATATCACAAATCCTCCAAAATTATATTTCTGTTGGACAATAACAAAAATTTATACAGAGAAAGGGGCATAGAGAAAAATAAGACTGGAAAATAGAAGAGGGGCAATCTGAATACCAGAGAAAGAAGATCCATATAAAGCTCTCATCAGCACTTCTCCAAGGCTCTCCGAAGCTCATTATACTGCCCCATCCCACAGTGGGGCTCTCATGGACTGAACTCCTACTGGCATTTTAGATAATGACAGAAAGTTGTCTATAATTGCTCTACAATTGCTTCATTTGTGCTTTTAAAAACTTTTCTTAAGTCAAATATAAGCACTATAATTCTGTTTGAGGATGTTTAATAATCCCCCAGGGTAATAAATATTTAACTAAATGAGATCAATGCAGGTGTTTAGAAGGTGGTAAGAAGGGTAAGAGCCTCCCTTAGTAGGTGCCACAAGATTTTAGTAAAACCAGAATTACAGCACCACCATAGCTCCCATTTGTTTATTAAGCAGACTGTCTAAGTATTCTAGGAAGACTAAAGAACAAGTGAACTTATTTGGGTCAGGAAGTAATCAGTCCCTAAGTGGTACTCCTTAGCCACTTACATAAGTTCATGTGGCACTGTAATGTCTAATTGACTGTCGTTGGGTTGTGTATGCTTTGGAAAGATGTAGGTCAGAATGCCAGAGTGTGTTTAGCTTACCTTGGAAAATCTCATGTATCTTCTACTCTAAAAAGAGGGAGAAAACATGCAACTTAGCTCCCTCTAGCTAATTCCTAATGTTAAAAAAAAATCACATTTTCACAACATAAAGCTTTCTCCAATGTAAAGATTTATATAAATATATTTTAAAATCAGAGAAGTTAAAAAAAAAGTCCTTAACCGGTAACAGAACTTAACCTGAGATATAAATGAATTTCACATGTCTAGGAAAGGATGAAAAACTTGCCTTGTTTCTCACTTTCAAGAGAAGCACCTTCATGATCATAGAAGGGGAACAGTCTTCCACTGCACCAATACCTTCTTAACTTGAAAAATCACAGCTATGGAGTAGAAAGTAGACCGACCTCATAAAATGCACATATCTCCATGCATGAGTACCCATTTCAAGTCCCAAGTCCCCACCTCTAGGGAGGAAACTTCACAAGTAGTGAAGCAGTGCTGCAGGTCATCTATCTTTCTCTCTTCCTATCAGTCTGCCCTTGTCCTCTTAAATTTTCCCTGTCTCTGTATAAAAGTAAAAGAAATATAAAAAATGGACACCAGGAGTGGTAGTTTCATTCGAACCCTAGTGATAGTTCTCATGGATAATAGATACAGATACTCTGAAATTCCATCTCACAATATAGGAGTAGAACTTTCCATAGCTACTGTAAATAACTGCCTGCCCAGGAGGTGGCTGACAGGGCACCTGGTTGAGCACATATGTTACAATGAGTAAGGACCCGGGTTCAAGCACCCAGTCCCCACCTGTAGGGGAAAAACTTTGTGAGTGGTGAAACAGGGCTGCAGGTGTCTCTCTGTCTCTTTCCCTTTCTATCTCCTCCATTCTTCTTGATTTCTGGCTGTCTCTATCCAATAAATAAACATAATAATGATAAAAAGAACTACCTACCCTATATTACCAGTCTTCATACTAGTCTCCCAAACTACAGAGAATTTAAAATGACAAAGGGACCAAAGTCATTCAAGGGGGAAAGAAGGTCTTTTCAACAAATGGTTCTGGAATAACTGAACAGCCACATATAGAAAAATAAAAATAGATCATCATTCAATACCAGGCATCAAAAATCAGATCACAATGGATCAAAGATATGGATATTGCATCAGGAACTCTAAAATATATAAAATAAAATATTGAAAAACATTGCAGGATACCAACACCAAATATGTATTTGGAGACTTGAGACCCATGGACATGTCAAATGAAAGTAAAAGTAAATAAATAGTATTACATGAAACTAAAAAGCTTCTGAACACTGAAAGCAAACTACACAAGGAATCCACCAGGTAGCCCAGTAACTGGGAGAAGGTATTTACACATCAGACAAGAAGTTGATATTAAACACCTATAAAGAACTGGTACAACTCATTATCTAGGAATAAACCTAACCAAAGTGAAAGACTTGTATACTGAAAACTATGAGTCGCTATTCAAAGAAATAGAAAATGATAGAAAGAAATGGAAAGATATCTCATGCTCATGGATTAGAAGAATTAATATTAATGTGATACCTATCAAAGTCCCACTGAGCTTCTTTAAAAGACTAAAACAAAAATTACAGTCAATTATCTGGAATCAAGAAATGCCGAAAATTGCCAAAACAATCTTGAGGAAAAGAAACAGAAATGTAGATATTACTGGGGGGGAGGCAGAACTTTGGTGGTGGGAATGGTGTTAATATATACTCTTATTAACTTACAATCTCACAAATAACTATTTAATTAATATGAAAGGGCAAAAATGGATTGAATGTCTCAAAATTTTTGATGCATAGACCATAAACTGAGTATATGTTCCTTCAATCTAAGCGCTTAAGACTTCACATTGGAAATCAGATTGAATTTTAATAGTGGGCTCAAATTCTTAATACATTTCTAATAATGACTTGTTCTTTGAAATATTGTCTCCAAAAGGCTGAGACCAGGGAGAACAGAAGCAACTGGTGGCATTACTTTATAAGATACAGCTATATATAAATAGCATAAAAGGTCATAAATTATGGTGAGGTCTTTTATAATACAGCGAATCCTAATAATGGGATTTTCAAAGTTAACCCAATAACCAAATAATTTGGTTATAGCAATAACTATCTGTTGCCTTCTTAAACTCTAAGATAGCAAGAAATTTCCCCTTTCTATAAAGCCTATACTTCTCCCAGTCCTGGAACCTCTAGGGTGAGACTCATTTCCCTGCATGTTTCTTTCAGTTCATACCAACTGATACTGCATCTGCTGAACCCAGCCTAATTAATGCAACAAGTACCACCTCAGCATGTTTCACTTCAGACTGTGTCCAGAGATGTCAGGTGTGGAATGTCAACTCTTCAGCTTCATTACTCTGCCACCAGGTTCCAGATGATACCAAAAATACCAACCTGACTTCCTTGGGCAGAAGACCCCACCATGTGTATTGGAGCCCTGCCTCCCCAGATCCCTGCCCCACTAGATAAAGAGAAAGACAGGCTGGGAGAATGGATAAACCTGTCAACACCCATGTTCAGCAGACAAGCAGTTAAAGAAGCCAGACCTTCCACCTTCTGCACCCCACAGTGATCCTAGGTCCCTGCTCCCAAAGGGATAAAGAATAGTAAAGCTGTCAAGGGAGGGGATTGGATATGGAGTTCTGGGAGTGTGCACTATGTGGAAATGTACACCTCTTATTCTATGGTCTTGTCAGTGTTTCCATTTTATAAATAAAAAAATTGAAAACATGCATCATATACTTTTGCCTAATACTTTTCATATCTTGTTAAAATATTAAATGATTTGTTCTTCTTTATATCTTAATGCTTTTTCAGACACCAAGTTGCAGAGATTTCCATGACGCCAACCTGATTCCCCTTGGCAGACGACCTCACCAATGTACCCAGGAGCCCCATTTCTCCAGAGCCCTGTCCCACCAAGGAAAAATAGAAATTGGTTGGGAGTATGGATCAACCTGCCAATGCCCATGTTCAGTGGAGTAGTAATTACAGAAGCCAGACCTCTACCTTCTGCACCCACCACATAGTGATCCTGGGTCCATGCTCTCAGAGAGATAAAAAATAGGAAAGCTTCGAGTGGAGGATATGGGTTATGGAACTCTGGTGATGGGAAATGTGTGGAATTTTACCCCTCTTATCCTATGGTTTTGTCAATATTTTCCATTTTTTATTTTATAAATAAGTTAAATAAAAAATAAAAATAAGTAAGATGAAAAAGTGTTTGTTAAAAATCTACTCCTTTTTTTTTAAAAAAAAATTGTGTGCATTAACAGGGTGACATCTTTAGCCCTGGCTTATGTTTGTTGTAGAGAATTCTCTGTTTCTCTGTGTGAAAATGTTCTAGATGCAAATTTAGAATCTCCTTCATCTGTTTTTGCTTGTCAGGCTGTTTATGGTTATAATTGTAGGTGGTGTACTGCTATATGAGCTGAAAGAGAATTACTTGCATCTGCCAAACATAATGGAAATGTGTTCCCTAGCTATATGTTGTTATGGAAAGTATCTCTAGTTTACTGATTTAAATAAGTGATCCCTCTTCCTCCCACCCAAAAAAGAACCCCCTTTAAAGTGGAGCTTAGTTCAATAGCTGCCTTTCTATAGTTTCCACATATAACAAAGATCATTTTTTCTCTTGTAGTTTGTTTCCTTGGATGAAGCACAGGATCTCATGGAGAGAAAGCATGAGCACTACCCACCACGTCGCATCCCAGGCACCTACATTTTTTTTGCTTTGTTTTCAATATATGTTACATACTTTGCATCATCTTAATTTCACTTAAAGTTTGAATGCAAGATCAAGTGAGGTAGCGCAGCTGGATATTGTACCTGCTTTGTCATGTACATGACCTAGCTTTGAGTCAGGACCCACCACATTGGGAAAAAAAAATAGATCTCTTTTTTAAAAATTTTTTTATATTTATTGATTTTTCCTTTTGTTGCCTCTGTTGTTTTTCATTGTTGTTGTAGTTATTACTGTTGTTGTTGCTGATGTCATTGTCGTTGGATAGGACAGAGAGAAATGGAGAGAGGAGGGGAAGACAAAGGGGAAGAGAAAGATAGACACCTGCACTGCTTGTGAAGCGACTCCTCTGCAGGTGGGAGTCAGGGCCTCCAACCGGGATTCTTACACTGGTCCTTGGCCTTTGCGCCACATGCACTTAAGCTGCTGCAGTACCAAAAATTAGTCTGACTCCCAAAAATTAGTTCTCTTCTCCTTTCTCTCCCTGTCTTCTTCCATCTGAAAAAGTAGATCTGAGCAGTTAAGTCTCTGTAATGACAACATATTTGAATGCAGTTTTGCATGGAGGAGTTAGAATTTATGTCTCTGTACTTATAAAATGAGATGCAGTAGTAAATCATGAGTGCGTTACTGTTTAGCTCAGTCTTGAGCATGCATTCATCACATACAATGAGCCAAACAGGATATCAGGTGCTAGTGAAAGAACAAAGCAAGGTGCAAGGGGTTTTCACACTCAAATTTCAAATTCATGTTGGGGGATAAAGTTGAAAATAGCAAACAGAAACTGGGAGATAAATTAATTCAATACCTAAAAAAAGCAACATCAATAAATCATGGCAATAGAGAATGACAGAAAGAGAGAGCTGCTCATTAGAGCTTATACTGAGGTAGAGAACTAAAGGGAAGTAGAAGAGCACTTCTTTTTTTTATTTTTATTATTTTTTAATTTTTTTAAATTTAATTTTATTTATTTATTCCCTTTTGTTGCCCTTGTTGTTTTATTGTTGTAGTTATTATTGATATCGTTGTTGTTGGATAGGACAGAGAGAAATGGAGAGAGGAGGGGAAGACAGAGAGGGGGAGAGAAAGACAGACACCTGCAGACCTGCTTCACCGCCTGTGAAGGGACCTGCCTGCAGGTGGGGAGCCAGGGGCTCGAACCGGGATCCTGATGCCAGTCCTTGAGCTTAGCGCCACCTGCCCTTAACCCGCTGTGCTACAGCCCGACTCCCAGAAGAGCACTTCTAAGAAAAGGGGACAGTTCATGCAAAGATAATAAGAAAAAAAGCAAAGATACTGAAAAAATAAGAAATGCACCCCCAAACGAATGCAGAGACTTCACCTCTACCAGTCCCAAACACATAAAAAATGTGAAATGAGCATTTTGTATGAACTTTTTTCCTCACTGCATAGAAGGTAACTATGCTAAATAATGCTCGGTAGTTTTACATTCTTGAGATTTACCTCTCATGTATTTTGATGAAGTCATACCTTTGGAACAAATCCTAAGCACAGCAAGAAGTTGCTCCCTAGAGCAAAGTATGACCATGATTGCAAGGAGCTTCTGCTGATTCTGACTCTTGCACGCCTTTGGCTATGCATAAACAGACCCCATTCTGCATATCATAGGGCACATCCTGAAAGTTTTAAGTTAAAGACAAATAAAAAACCTTAGTTGGGTCAGGATTTGAAAAAAAAAATCTATACCTCAGTTTCCAAATTCTTTAAGCATCCTGTTCTAGAACTGGTTTTGGAATTAGTTATCCTGGGTTCAAATCCAATGACATCCCAACTATGTAATCTTCTGCAAGTTTCTTTACTTCTTTGAGCCCATGTTTATTATAGACCACAGATGCTGCATTTATCTAGTCCTACCCCAACTATTTTTTATTCCTATATAAGATGTCTCTCTACTCTTGATCTGAACTCAGGTCTTGTCCATAGAGATCATCCCATATTGATATCCAAGATAATTTATATAGTGATGATATGGGCTAGTACAATTATAATATTTATCATTAAAGTTGTGTTCTTTATTGAACCTAAACTGGCATCATTTAAAATGTCCATAGTAGACTGGTTTATGCAAAAAATATTTTAAAGGCTTAAGCATCAAAAGTTGTAGTTTCAATCACAAGTACTACCATAAACCAAAGCTGAGCATAACTCTGGTTAAAAAAACTGTGGGGAGCTTGGTGGTGACTAAACTGATTGAGCACTTGTGAAAATATTAAAGGACCAAGGCTCAAGCCCTATTCCTTCCTCTTCACTCATGTTTCATGATTTTCTGCGTACTTTTTGTACTTCATTAGCTAAATTTAATTTTTATGCTATTATTATTATTATTATTATTATTTTAACTATTGTTCTACTGACTTATGGCAGTGCTGGGGACTGAACTTGGGACTTTGGAGTTTCAGGCATAACTAAACTTTTAGCATAACCATTACACATTATTTTCTTTTTTTAATTGGGGGAATTAATGGTTTACAGTAAATACAGTTTCTGATACATATGTAAATTTTTTCAATTATTTGCAAGACAGTCTCATCCCCAGTACTAGAACCTGAATGATATCCCCACCTGCCCCCGAGTCCTTTACTTTAGTGCAGCATACTAAACCCAGTCCAAGATTTGTGCATATGCTATATTCGTAGCAGCACAATTTGGTATAGTCAAAAATTACTTATTTTTGAATGAGTCTAGAGAGGATAAGGGAGAACAGATCATCATTCTGGTACATGGCAATGCTGAGAAATGCTCTGATTTCAGAGCCTTATGCTTGAATGTCCAATACTTTATTCATTGTGTCACCTCCCAGGTTGCTATCAAATTCATTTTTAAGAAGTTTATTAATTTAGTAACAGTACTCTAAATACAATCATTTTCTCTATTTAAATTTGTATTATTAATAGTTTATGAAAATGTAATTTTAGATATTTTATTTATTTGTTTGTTTTAATGAGAGAGAAGAGAGATAGATCAGAGCATGGCTATGTTCTGGCTTATGGTGGTGCTGGGGCTTGAACTTTAGAGTCTCAAGCACAAAAGTCTTTTGCATAACCATTATACCATCTTCCCAGTCTACAAATGCTATTTTTATATTATCCTACACCCATGTTAATCTTGTTTATTGACTTAAATATATATATTCTTTATTGAGGGGTTAATGGTTTAGTGTACATATTTTTGGTTGTCTATAGAATATTATATGTATTTGTACTCATATGTATGTAAGATAGGTTACTCCCTGAAAATAAAGATGATGTTCCTTATCTCCAACCAATATTATTTTCCTTTTTTCTCTTTTTTTTTAAGTTGATTTTTATTGAGGACATGTTTTCTAAGACTGTTGTGCTTTTATCTTTTTGGATCAAGCAATCTGTCTACTCCCATCTTTACTTTATAACACTGTATAAAACACATCCTTCTATCACAATATCCATAGAATTTTTTTACATCACTTCTTTACACACCTTATTTATCTTAGCAACAATGCAGAATTATATATCATGGACATTTAATAAATATTCATTGTATGATTGAATGAGTCAATTTATAGCATTTCACTGTGTGATGCAAAACATATATTGCCATATATGTGTATACATGTATGTGACAATGAATAGTCATAGGTTTATTTTTAAATTTTTATTAGTGATTTAATATTGGTTTACAAAATTGTAAGATAATAGGGGTATAATTCTTTATAGTTCCTAACACCAGAATTCTTTGTCCCCTCCCTCCATTGCAAATTTCCCTATTGTTTATTCCCCTTAGTGTTATGGACCAAAATTCTTTTTGGGGTGCAGAAGGTGGAAGCTCTAACTTTAATTGCTTCTCTACTGAGCATGAATGTTGGCAGGTCAATCCATACCCCCAGCTTGTGGGGTAGGGCTCTGGAATGATGATGTTCCAGGAAGTACTGGTGAGGTCATCTACCCAGGAAAGTCAGGATTGAATCATAGTAGCATCTACGACTCATGGTGATAGTCATTAACATGGAAAATAAGACAAAATATGTAGTAAACAGGACTCATGAAGTAGGAATAGAGCAGGGGCATTAAGGTGGAAGGGAGGAAGCTAGGAGGTTTATTTTAGTTGTGTTCTTAGGAGCCTTTTTCTTAGTAATCTTTGCTTGAACTTGATAGGTAACATGGGGGTGGACTAGAAATATTGTTTAGGAAGATGGCGTCAGAGTTGAGAATAGAGCTAGGAAGCAGGATTAAGGCAGAAAGGTGCTCACAAACTTGAAGAAAATATATAAATGCAACGAACTTTTTTCCACAGTGATCTAACCTGGAGCCCATATCCATTCATATTTAGCACTGGAGCCTGTGCAACCTCTGAGTCTCTGTCAGACCAAGCTCATAGTTTATAGTCACAGCTGAAAACATTCTAGGTGAAACTGAAAGTAGGGCACCAAAGTAAAAACCCTGTGGTGAGTGGGAGGGTGGACATGCAGCTTCTTGGGTCGGTGGGGGTGGGTGGTGGGTGGGGGTGCGGGGGTGGGTGGTGGGTGGGGGGTGCAGGTGGGTGGGTGGTGGGTGGGGGTGCGGGGGTGGGTGGTGGGTGGGGGGTGCAGGTGGGTGGGTGGTGGGTGGGGGTTCGGGTGGGTGGGATGGGACACAATCTTTTGGTGATGGGAATGGTGTTTATGTACACACCTATTAAATTGTAGTCATATAAATCACTATTTAATTAATATAAGGGGGAAAATTGATTGTATGTATAACAAAGGGACTTTTCAAAGCTAAACCAATTACCAAATAATGTGATGATAACAGTAACTATCCATTGTCTTCTTGAACCCTAAGACAGCAGGAACCTCACATTTCCACTATAGAGCCTAAACTTCCCCCAGTCCTAGGACCCAAGGGTAGGGCCCACTTTCCCATATGCTTCTCCCAATTCTTATCAAATCATATTGCATCCACTGATTGCAACCTAATAAACGCAACGAGTGCCACCCCAGAATGCTTCACTTCAGACCGTGTCCAGAAACTTCAGGTGTGGAACGACACCCTTCAGCTTCATCATTCAGGTGAGACCTTTCCTTTCATAGTATTCTCTAACTCCATCCCAGGTGGTTCACTTCCCAACAAAGTCCCAAAACCTAGATATAGACCAGGTTCCAGGAGATAGAGCATATGTTCACAGGTATCCATAAACTAGGGCAAATATATACCTGAAAGCAATAGTACACTAGAGTTTGCAGTGAGTACCCCCCAACACTTCATCTCCACTATTCCAACCTTTGGGTCCATGATTCTTCAACAATTTGTTGGGCTTTGTATGTTACCTCTCTTTTCAGCCACCAGGTTCCAGATGCCATCAGGATGCCGGCCAGGCTTCCCTGGACTGAAGACCCCACCAATGCATCCTGGTACTCTGCTTCCCCATAGACTAACCCTATTAGGGAAAGAGAGAGGCAGACTGGGAGTATGGATCGACCATTCAATGCTCATGTTCAGCAGGGAAGCAATTACAGAAGCCAGATCTCCCATCTTCAACCAACAACGACCCTGGGTCCATGCTCCCAGAGGGATAGAGAATGGGAAAGCTATTGAGGAGGGGATGGGAGATGGAGATTGGGTGGTGAGAATTGTGTGGAGATGTACCCCCCATCCTATGATTTTGTTAATGTCTCCTTTCTTAAATAAATAAATAAATAAATAAATAAAAAACACAAAGATCTAGTAAAAAAAAAAAAAAAGATTCTAGGCTGTTCTCACCTGAGAACTAGTTGTCCTTAAGTGGTAGGATAGGATGGCCCAGCCTCCCCTCAGAAAGTCAGGTAGAACTACTTTTCTACTCCTTTTATTTATATATTTTTTAAATTATAAGTCTTTCACATTATGGATAATTTGTTTAAAAATCAGTAAATCTCCCACAAAATAAGGGATTAAAATTTTAAATACAAAGAGTAGAAAGTAGATCTATGAGGAATAGGGAGACAGCATAATGGTAATGCAAAAAGAGTCTTATGCCTGAGGCTCCATGATCCCAGTTTCAATCCCCAGCGCCGCCATAAACCAGAGCTGAGCAGTGCTCTGGTCACTTTATCCATATTTTTCTTTATATCTCTCATTAAAATAAAATAAATTGGGGGGAAATAAAAAATAAAATAAACAATATATATGAAAATAGATCTGTGACTCTTCATTATCACATCTATGTACATATAGATATGAATATATATCATATATATCCTGAATAAGTTGAATCCTAAGAAGATTTCTGAAAAATCCATGATAAAAAAAGAAATAGAAAAAAACTATCCATTTATAATAATATCAAAGTATATCAATCCAAAAGAGAACTGTAAACATAAAAAACAGATACAGATCCATAATCATAGTGAGTTTTTATAGAACTAGCTCAATAACAGCTAAATAGAGGTTTAGATATTCCCTAGAATGCCTTGTATGATTAGCATTAAAGTTGTACTTGGCTGAAATTAATGACAATAAATGGATTACACATCCAGGTCACAAGGAAATAAGACACAGGTGAAGTCTGAAGGAATCAATAGTCTCCCAACAGCAGTCAAAGATGATCTCTTTTGACTATATTTTGATTGAAAGAAATTGTCACTCAGATTACATTTACATGGCTGGATAAAAAACACTCACTCAGTGGAAAGCCACCCAGGGGAGGTTTTATTCAAGGAAATTGCAGGCATTTATTTACTTACTCATGATTTCTACCCCTGTTTCAGATTGCTTCCTGACAACAAAACAGAGAAGAAACAGGAAGCAAGCAACCATATGGTCATTCTGTCTCCCTACTAACTAGTTCTCTTGATTTGGCACAAAACTTAAGCTATCCTGAATTCAGTTTCTTAACCCAGAAGATAGAAACATTGAAAATTTGGTGAAAGGAAAACAAAATATCCAAGAGCTGTGGATTTCATTCCTAGTGCCTGTGTTGCCCTGTCCCCAGCAATAAGCCTGGTGGCAGTAAAAGGAAGGAAGGAAGGAAGGAAGGAAGGAAGGAAGGAAGGAAGGAAGGAAGGAAGGAAGGAAGGAAGGAAAGAAAGAAAAAAAGAATAGAACTTATCGAGAATATATCATTCTTTGGACCATTAATCTTATTTTACCTCCATTCAAATTGCCTAAATATGGAAGCTACTAGAAAATTCACTATATATATGTAATCTCCAGGAAATTAAAGTCAGATTGTTTTTAATCCTATAAAATACTTCCTTGGGAGATATTTATTTGCCACAGAAAGCCTTTTTAAAGTGTTGGATCTAAATTGGAGTGTGAAGAGTTAAATCACATGTCGATTAAATTAACTAAGGTAAAATTTCATTACTGAAAAAGTGTTGGCTTTCTGGCGGGGTGATCTCCAGGAGAAAGGTAATGGACTGGTTCTGTCTCTCTAGCGCAAGGGACGACAGGAAGTAAAAGTAAAGACACCGGGGAGACCTGAAGTGTGCTCAGATCTCAGATCTCAGATCTCATTTATTAGCAGCTAGGTAAAGGTTTAAATAGAAAACCAAACAAGGAGCATTATTCAATTATGTCAGAAATTACAGGTTTCTTAAAGGTCAGCTTGCCCCTATGGTAGGGGGCTGGTATGACAAGAATTGATGCAGATACATAAAGGTCAAGATAATTAGTCTCCTGCAGGCATTTAATTACCCAAAGGCATTTGAGGGGAGGAGAGGGGTTGAACCAGTTAAGGCAAGATAGAGAGAAGATAAGCAAATTAAAGACATCAAAGGGCACTGCTAGGAGTGTGTGATAAGATGTGTTCTCCTCTGTGAACTTTGAGTAAGTGAATCTTAAAGTAGGCGGCCATGTGGCCTGCAGTGAATGGAGAAAAGTATTGAGGTCTCTGTGAGCTTGAGAGACTAACAAGGCAAGCTTAGTCTGGGAGACTTTTTCCCTTTTGGCTCACCTCTATGATGAGAGAAACTGACAAGTGGGGTGTCTATCCAGACCTCCATCCAAGGATGGGAGAGCTCCCCTATGCTCTACCAAGCTATCACATAGTCCCACAAAAAAGCATCCGTTGGTTGTTGCTGGCAGCTATTTATTTTTTTAAGTTAGTATTTATGGAGATTGTTTTTTTTTTTTTTGTTTGTTTTTTTTTTTTTTATTTTTATTTTTTTTTTATTTTAGGAGGGGTACAACTCCACACAATTCCCACCGCCCAATCTCCATATCCCACCCCCTCCCCCGATAGCTTTCCCATTCTCTATCCCTCTGGGAGCATGGACCCAGGGTCATTGAGGGTTGCAGAAGGTAGAAGGTCTGGCTTCTGTAATTGCTTCCTCGCTGAACATGGGCGTTGACTGGTCGGTCCATACTCCCAGTCTGCCTCTCTCTTTCCCTAGTAGGATGGGTCTCTGGGGAAGCTGAGCTCCAGGACACATTGGTGGTGTCTTCAATCCAGGGAAGTCTGGCCGGCATCCTGATGACACCTGGAACCTGGTGACTAAAAAGAGAGTTAACATACAAAGCCAAACAAATTGTTGAGCAATCATGGACCCAAAGCTTGGAAAAGTGGAGAGGAAGTATTAGGGAGGTACTCACTGCAATGGAGATTGTTTTAAGTTAGTTGTAACAGCTAGAGTACATTTATACTTTTTATATTTTTTTACAGTTTTTCTTTTTCTGATCTTTACTTAATGATTCATGCCCTTTGAGACCCGGCTTGAAGATTATCCTTCCTAAAACTACTAGCGTACCCTCAAACAGAATGTATTTCTCTTTCCACTATAAGGTGGCTTAGCATCTCAAGTAAAAGAAGTTCTGCTATAACATTTCTTTCATGCAATTTATTTTGAAATAAATTATATTTCTTCAGCTCTCATGCCATGTGTCATTGGAGAACAGCATCTTGGAGCACTCATGTTTTTTGTTTGTTTGTTTGTTTTGAATTCCTCCCAGAATCTAATCAGGGTACCTTTACTCATGAATTATTAGTATTCAAATAAAGACAGGTAGAACTTCAAATACAAAAAAAAAATTGTTAGTAGATTTAGACAGCTTTAAAAACTATGTGGAGGCCTATATAAGTATGTGAATATACTTGATTATAAGTGGTGAGATGTGATTGCTTGGGCCAAGAGGTGACTCAAAGAGAGAATGAGAAGAAAAAGGAAACTACCCTGGGGCATTTTATATTTCCAGGGTTTACATAGACATTTCAGCCACACAGTGTTTTTTAATAGGTAAGACTCTAATATTACACTTTATTGGGATGGAAATTTAATTCAGAGCAACAAACTAATTTGAATATGCATATCTAGTGGTGAAGTCAGATACAAGGTAAGAAATGATGAGAAATATGTATTCTTTCCACTAAACACATTTGTCGATTTAGATCCAAATAACCTACTATTATGGCTGGGAGTATGAATCAACCTGCCAACACCCATGTCCATCAGAGAAGCAATTACAGAAGCCAGACCTCTCACTTTCTGCACCCCATAATGATCCTGGGTATATACTCCCAGAGGGATAAAGAATAGGAAAGCTTCCAAAGGAAGGAATGGGATACAGAACTCTGAGGTGGGAATTATATGGAATTGTGCCCCTCTTGTCCTACAATCTTGCCAATCATTATTAAATCAATAAAAAAGAGAAAAAAATAGCTTTATATTCTATATAATTTCACCACCCATAAATGCAATAAAAATTTATTTATGGGGGTCGGGCGGTGGCGCAGTGGGTTAGGCGCACGTGGCGCAAAGCGCAGGGACCGGCTTAAGGATCCCGGTTCGAGCCCCCGGCTCCCCACCTGCAGGGGAGTCGCTTCACAGGCGGTGAAGCAGGTCTGCAGGTGTCTGTCTTTCTCTCCCCCTCTCTCTCTGTCTTCCCCTCCTCTCTCCATTTCTCTCTGTCCTATCCAACAACAAAGCAACGTCAACAATGGCAATAATAACTGCAACGAGGCTACAACAACAAGGGCAACAAAAAGGGGGGGAAATGGCCTCCAGGAGCGGTGGATTCATGGTGCAGGCACCGAGCCCAGCAATAACCCTGGAGGAAAAAAAAATATTTATTAATTTTTGTTGTTTTATTAGGAAATAATGAATTACAAGACAGTTGATGTCGCATGGGTACAATCTCTCATCCTTTCATTATAGGTGTCTGCATACTGACCTCACCACCAACTTAGGTTCTTGTACATCATTGTGCACTGGGTTGCCAGGGCTCCCTCTCAACCCCTAACCAATTCAATAAACTTTTTTTTTTCAGAAAGAGCTTAATTGTACTAGAGGAAATAAATGTAGAATTAAAAGAAGAAGGAAGATGTAACTAATCAAAGTAGCATTTGTTATCAGGAAGGATATAAGAAGCAACATTTTTAAAACAAAAAGTTAACCTGTCACATATATTTGCACTGTGGCCTTGCAAGAGAATTGCCCTGGAATTTTAGAAACACTTGTCCAAGTACTTGGACCAGGTCTAGAAAAAAAAAAAGTTTTGACTGAAAAGTTAATGCAGGATCAGTGACATTACCACTTTCCATCATCTAATACTAATTGCTAAATATAGTAAGGTAGGGAAGAGCCCTGGATCTTCAAAAAACACTGGGAATATAAGCAGTGAGAAAATAGTGTTTCAAATACTTTATTAAACAGAATTTCTTACAAGATCAACAGGATACAAGTCTGAGGATGTCAGAAAGGAAAATTAAAGGTGAGTGGCATTGGGCAAGAGAAAGGAATTAAAGGGATACATACTGGAAGAGAAGAAGTTTAACTGCCCTGATTTGCAGATGATATGTCAGTATACATAGAAAAAATTAAATAATCCAGCAGAAAGCTCCTGGACATTATCAAGCAATAGAGTAGATGTCAGGCTACAGGATTAATACACAAAAGTTTGTTGCATCCCTATATGCAAACATTAAGTCAGAAGAAGAAATCCAGAAATCAGTCCCATTGCTATAGTAGCAAAAAACAATAAAATATCTAAGACTAAAGCTAACAAAAGAAGTGAAAGACCTAGATACTGAAAATATTGAGTCACTATGCAAGGACAGAGAAAAGCATACAAAGAAGTAGAAAGCTAGCTCACATTCATTAATTGGAAGAATTACCATCATCAAGCTGAATATTCACACAGAGCCATATATACATTTAATAAAATCTCCATCAAGGCCTCACTAGTTTTTTTATTAAAATTATTTATTGAAAATATCAAAATAATAGGGAGACACCCTTGTGCCTCTGGGGTGAGTCACTCCATAATCCTGCAATGTAACTATTTTCTTTCTTTTTTATTTTTTATTAGTGATTTAATAATGATTTACAAGATTTTAAGATCATGGGTATAATTCCATATACTTTCCGCCAGAGTTCCATGTCCCATCCCTTCCATTGTGGACTTCCCTATTCCTTATGCCTTTGAGAATATGGAATTAAATGGGGTGCAGAAGGTGGGAGGTCTGGCTTCTGTAATTGTTTTTCCTCTGAGCATGAACACTGGCAGGTTGATTTATAACCCTATCCTGTTTCTATCTTACCTTAGTGGGGCGTAGGGTTCCTAATAAATGAGTCTTTGGGACACATTGGTGAAACATTGGGACCCACATTCTGCCCAGGGAAGTCAGGAGTCATGGTAGTATCTGCAGCTAAGGTTAAGATAAAAAGCAGGACAAACTGTTTAATAAACAGGAACCTAAAAGTTAGGAATAGAGCAGATAAAATTAGGGGTCTTCAAATAGGAAGAAGCTAGGAAGTCTATTTTAGGTATGTTCCAAGGGGCCCATGACTTTAATTATTTTTACCTGCTAGCTAACATGCAGGTAGACTAAAAATGTTGTCTGGGAAAATAGTGTCAGAGTTGAGAATAGGGCTAGAAAGCAGGAATGGGGGAGAGACTGTCTCCCAACCATGAGGAAAACATATAAATACCACTAACAGTTTACCCAATAAATCTGACCCAGGGCCATATATATTTCTATTTAGCACAGGAGCCTGTGTGACTTTTGTGAGTCCCTGTCAGTCTGATATTGAAGTCCATGGTCACAGCTGGGAACATTTAAGCTGCATTTCAGAAATAGTTTTCCTCCAGTAGCTGAGTAAGCTGACCTAGCCTCCCTTCAGAGAGTTAGGTAGCCCCTACCATTACTTATTTATAGTAAGGGGAAGGTCCTGGAGAGATCAGCAATATGTCTTATGATGATGTTCCTGATGGAAGCGACCAGTGGAAAGAGGTCTAGGCCCATGAAATCTATGTGGAAGTATAAGGATTCCCTGACTAGAGCCTGATGGTATGGCCTGGTATTAATCAAAAATGTCATCATTAAAGTTAACCAGTCTCTTTCCTTTATTCAGGTTCTATTGTTTGTTGGTTTTTTTTTTGGTTTTTTTTTTTAACCAGAGAAATTACAGGGGATCAATGCCCACACTATGAATCCACTGCTCCTGGCAGACATCCTTCATTTTTTTTATTAGATAGGACAGGGAGATATTGGGAAGGGGGGCAGAGAGGGAGAGAGACAGAGAGAAACCTGCAGACCTGCTTCACCACTTGCAAAGTGACTACCCCCCCAGATGGGGAGCTGGGGGATTGAACCAGGTTCCTTGCTTGGGTCCTTGCACTTGGTATTATGTACACTCAACCTTGTGCACCACTATCTGGTCCCTCCTTTAGTTGATATGTATATACTTTGCCAGTATATGTTTTGTCCAATTGTATACAGTACTTCTATAGATTATCAAGGAGGTGACATTAATGCTATTTCTGTTAGAAGAAATTGGGGGATATCTCTTACTTACTTTTGTGTAGTTAATTGAGTAGATAAAGTGATTAAGGGATGTGATATAGGAGGTAGGAGAGGAGAGTTTCTAGGCCTAAGTAGTAAACATTTGATTAGACAGTTTTTGGTGTCTTCTTGAGGTCTTTCTATTTGCTTACTGAGTCTAGGTCAAATCATAGCGGACCATTGAGCATGTTTACTTTGAGGTATAGTTTCCCCTAAAATATGGGTATATGTTGGATATATGTGTACATGTACCCTGTTCCCTAGGCCCTGCCTATATTTAGGGTCTATAACATTATAAGATAGTGGGCCATGGCCCACTAGGTAGTCCCATGTGTTAGAAAAGGTCTCACTGTATTTTTGGAGTTGGAAGTTTGACATCTCAAGCTTGGTGTCCAATATGTATCCATTTAATTCCTGGCTCTTGCCAGGAATTTCTATAGCAAGAAATTTCAATACTATGTTGAAATGGTGATAGTAAACAAGCCTTGTCTAGTACTTGATCTGAGTGGGAATGCCTTCAGCTTTTCACCATTGAGTATGATATTGACTGTAAGTTTGCTGTATATGGATTCTACTAGGTTAAGGAATTTTCCATATATTCCCATTGTTTGTAGTGTTTTGGTCATGAAGGGTTGTTCTCTTCTGGCCATTATAGAATTTATGTGGTGAAATCTGCTGACAATCTTATGGGTTTTCTTTTGTGAATCTGTTTTTCTTTGCAGCCTTCAGGAATATATATATATATATATATATATATATATATATATATATATATATTTTTTTTTTTGTTGCCCTTGTTTTTTTATTGTTGTTGTAGTTATTATGTTTGTTATTTTTTCCCTTTATTTTGTGTTTTTTTCTTTTTTAAATTTATTTTTATAAAGGAAACAGTGACAAAACCATAGGATAAGAGGGGTAAAACTCCACACAATTCCTACCACCAGAACTCTGTATCCCATCCCCTCCCTTGATAGCTTTTCTATTCTTTAACCCTCTGGGAGTATAGACCCAAGTTCATTGAGGGATGTAGAAGGTGGAAGGTCTGGCTTCTGTAATTGCTTCCCCGCTGAACACAGGTGTTAACAGGTCGATCCATACTCCCAGCCTACTAGGGAAACCTAGTGGGGTGGGGTCCTGGGAAATCAGAGCTCCAGGGCACATTTGTGGGGTTGTCTGTCTAGGGAGGTTTGGTTGGCATCATGGTAGCATCTGGAACATGGTAGCTGAAAAGAGAGTTAACATATAAAGCCAAATAAGTAGTTAACTAATCATGAACCTAAAGTCTGGAGTAGTGCAGATGAAGAGTTTGGGGGTCTCTGTTAGATCTGGGCCAATTTGTCTGAATATCTCTGAGCTTCTTGAATCCTTATTTCCTTTCTATTGTTTAAAGTGCAGTTTTTTTTTTTTTTCTATTCTGGTATGTTTTCTTCTCCTTTTTCTCTTTCTTCCTCTGGTAAGCTAGTATAGCATATATTACTTTTTTGAGGGCATCCCATGTTTCTGTTGTTTCAAGTGTTTCTTAATCATTGTTTTAGCTCTCTTACTTCTTTGTTAGTTTTCTCTAATTCATCCTTGATCTGGATAATTCCGTTTTCAGCTTCTATTATTCTGCTCTCTTACCTCAGCTAGTTTCATTTTCAGTTCTATAGTTACCTCAATATAGTTCATATTTTCTTTTGTGATCTTATTTGTTGTTCATTTCTAATAGTATGTCTCTCAAAAGTTTTCCTCACTCCAGTAATTAGTGCATCAATGAATGCTTTGATGCTTTCCTCATTCTTAGTTGCTTTTAGCTTTTTGGAATTATTTTCTGGGCTTCTGTCCTGATTCATTGCTATAGTAGTAGTAGTTGTTTGTTTAGTATTTTAACCATTATATTTGGTGTCCTTGTACTCTATGTCCCGGCTATGGGTGTTCAGTTATGGTGTAGGGTGATCTCTGGTTCATTTGTTACTAGGTTCCTGAAGCGGAAGCCAGTCATCTTGGGGCCTATCCCAGGAGTAGCAGTTTCTGTTGTTCTAATGGTGACACTACTGCACTGTTTTTGGAAGATGAGAGGAAGGGTATCTTGTGTTCAAATTCAAGTAGAAGATAGATGATTGAAGAAGTTACAAACAAACAAAAGGCAAAACCAAATCAAACTCCAAATTCCAAAACAAAATCACACATAAATACCAACAAAATATAGCAATAACAACAAAAAATAACAATAAATAAATAAATAAGGCAGCCAACAGAGGGATTATACACAGAGAACCAGAGAAGTAATTAACAAATTAACAGAACATATATACATTCACAGCTGGGAGGGTGTTGGTTTGATAAATCTTTGTCTGACTGTTTCAGTTGGTAGACCAGTCTGACAAATTGCTTGGGATTCCCTGTATATCATTTCCAAATTAAAGTGGGGAATATATGGCTGAAACAGCTACAAAAAACATCAAAACCTACAGAAAGATAACAATGAGATACTGTTTAACTCCTTTGAGAATGTTATACATCAAAAAAGGATAGTAGCACTCTGGAGAGGTTGTAGGGTAAAAGAACCCTACTTGTGGGAATGTAAATTGGTACAACCTTGTGGAGAGTAATCTGGAGAATTCTCAGAATGCTTTAAGTGGACCTATCCTTTGAACCTGTAATTCCTTTCCTGGGGATATATCTTAAAGAATCAAACACACCCATCTAAAAAGATCGATGTACACCTAGGTTCATAACAGCACAATTTGTAACAGCAAAAATTTGGAAGCAACCTAAGTATCTAACAACAGATGAGTGGCTGAGTAAGTTGTGGTATATATACATGAAGGAGTACTACTCAGCTATTAAGAATGATAAACATACCTTCTTAACTTCATCTTAGATGGAACTTGAAGCAATTATGTTAAGTAAGATAAGCCAGAAATAAAAGGATGAGTATGGGTTGATCTCACACATAGACAAAAGTTGAGAAAGAGCTCAAAAGGGGAATCACAAAATAGAACTTGGACTGGGTTTGGTACATTGCACCAAATTAAAGGATTCAGGGGTGTGGGGCACTTTCAGATCCAGGTGCATGATGGTGGAGTAAGACCTAGGCTGGGGTGAGAGTGTACTGCAGAAAACTGAAAAATTTGACACATGTATCAACAACTGTATTTCTTGTAAACCATTAATACCTCCAATTAAAAATAAGTTATTGTGTTCATTCTTTGTTTTGTTTTCACTAATTATTCACAGTGCTAGGCTGAATTTTTCAGGTAGAGATAGATGATGAAAGATAGATGATAGAAAAATATATACCATATCATCAAAGTGTCATTCAGTGCAATGAATAGGGCTTGAACATGGGTGACAAATATGACAAAGCAGGTGCACTATCCAAGTGAGTTCTTTTACCAGCCCCTAGGTTGTTAATTCTTACAATATGAAGTAATACTCTCATGTACTCTGTGAGCTCGTGGAATCTCAATTAGAAGAACAAAATTCACTCTCAGTAAGTGAAATACAGTCTTCAAAAATTATTCTGTTTAATATTTCAAATCGTTTCAGTGTATTTTCAAATGATTTTTTTAAAGAAACAAAGTAGTCTTTTTTAGATGGCTCTAGCAAATGTAAGAGTTTAAAATAGGCAGGTTCTTGCAGAATTTAGCAAAGAAGCCAATTTCTTGCAAATAAATTAGACATTTGAGAATAGGAAAAAAAAAAAAGAAAGTTAAAGAAGACAAGTATAAAAATGAATTACCAGGAAAATTTCTAGTCAGAGAGCCGTGATGACGCAGAAATCACAAAAAAAAATAATAATGCACATGGGGAAGCTCTAATGTTTTCTTAGTACTGAAAATATACTGCAGAGAACTCTTTTAAACAAGTACACATGGAGCATCTAACATGTGTATGTATAATTGGGTAGTGGGGACTCAATTATAAACAGTGTGATTCTCTTAGGGAGCTAACCTCAAATGGAATAGATAAAAAGAAAAGACTAATTTATGTAAAAATATGAACAAAAAAAGAAAAAGTGAGCATTAATAACCACGCAAGAAGTATCCCAATAACAACTGGGAAGGTAAGGTATCTGACCATCTTTGCGTGAATAAAATCCATATTCTACCTCTAGTGCTATATATGACAAGATAATTCTCTCTCACTGTCTTTCTGTCTCTCTGTCTCTCCCTCTCTCTCTCTTTCTCCCTCTCTCACTGCTATAACCAAAAAAGCCATGACATAATCTCCCAGATATATATAGCTTATATCCACCAGCATATCAGATGTCAGGCTCAGGAAAAAAAAAAGTTGGATAGTCATGGGCTCTTTGGAATACAACTAAAATAGGACTACTAACTATCTACAAAACGGAGACCCCCCCAACTATTCATATGAACTTTACCAGCCTTTAGGTTCATGATTAATCAACAATTTGTTTGGCTTTATATGCTAACTCTTTTTTTAGCCACAAGGTTCCTGATGCTAAGATGATGCCAACCAGACTTCCCTGGGCAGGTGACCCCAAGAATGTGTCCTGGAAGCCTGCTTCCCCAGAGCCCTGCCCCACTAGGGAAAGAGAGAGACTGGCTGGGAGTATGGATTGACCTGCCAACACCCATCTTCAGCGTGGAAGCAATTACAGAAGCCAGACCTTATACCTTCTGAACCTCATAATGACCCTGGGTCCATACTCCCAAAGGGATAAATAGGAAAGCTATCAGGGGACGGGAGGGGATACAGAGCTCTGGTGGTGGGAATTGTATGGAGTTGTACCCCTCTTATCCTGTGTTTTTTGTCAGTGTTTCCTTTTTATAAGTAAAAATTAAAAAAAAAAAAAAAAGCACAACCAGTGAACTGGAGAAGATGACTACTGATCTGAGTATGACTATTCATTGTAGTGTATGTATGTGGGGGTGGTGGGGTTAGTAATGGAAATGAAAGAAATGGTGTAGAAAGAAAGTGAGACAAAGGCCAGTGTTAAGCAAGGCAATGGATAAAGGCACAATACAGTCTATACAAAGGAATGACAATTGAAAAAAAACATAAGATAAGATCATATCCTGACAGGAGTGACTGGAATTGAATTATTCCTTTTGATTATCAGAGATAGCACTTGCAAAGTGTTTACTTTGACTGGTACTACTCAAACCCTTCACCTTTACTTATAAATCAGCTAAATCCAGTAAATTATTGATTATTCCCACAGTGTTTAAAGTAAAGCATAAAGTATTATTAATTTGAGAAAATAAAAGGACATTAGTGAATAATTATGTGAAATAATAGGTACATGCCATGACTTACGAAGTATGTATGTATGCATTTATTTATTTATTTATTTATTTTTCCTCACAAGAGCTTCACATCTTATAGATGGGCTAAGGGAGACAGTATAATTGTTATGCAAAAGGATTTCATGCCCGAGGCACTGAGGCTCCAGGTTCAGTCTCCAACACCATCATAAGACAAAGCTGAGCAGTACTCTGGTCTTTCTATGTATCTTTCTCTCTGAATCTCTCTCATTAAAAATAAATAAAATCGGTATTTATGGAAGATGGCGGACTGAGAAACTGTTAACAGCGTGTCCTCTAATCACATCTTCTAGAAACGGTAGGATTTTCTGCCTTTAGCAGGCCTGTCAATAAGCGGTGACACCAAAGAGGTGATTATAATTTAATTTGGGTTAAGAATTAGAGTAAAGGTGACACGGACTAGCGGGGCTCCAGACTTCCCAGGCGGCGCCGGGCAAGGCGAGTGTGCCGGACATTATCCTCCGCCCGGGAAGGCGGCTCCTCCGCCGGTTGCAGAGCACGGCGGGCAGAGGACCCAGAGAGAGCACTTTAGCTCGGGGGCTTTCTCTTGGGAGTCTCCAGGGTCCACCGCGACCCTGAGGGCGGATCCAAAAACTTCTTAAGTATAGCTCTCATTGGATCAAAGGACTTGGAGCTAGTTTTCATTTTCGAGAAATCCTTTAAAAAAGTCTGGAGGGGGGGGTTTCCCGAAAGATGGCGGACAGAGAAGCTGCTAGCCTCTGAGCTCCGAACACATTCCCCTGGAGACAATAGGATTTTCTGCCTTTAGCAGGCCAGCCAATAAGGTGTCCTTAGACACCAAGGGGGTGACTATAACTTAATTTGGGTTAAGAATTAGAGTAGGGAAAAAAATTCTTTTTTCTTCCTTGTAATTTTCAAGCATACATCCTTCCCGCCATCCCCCCCCCATAAGCAGTCCCTGGAACCAGCTCCTAGCAGGATACCCCATACCACCAAACAGGGTGTTTTTTTTTTTTTTTTTTTTGAATTCACTGATACACATTTGGGAAGTTTCTTGCACTGCTCTTTAATTACAACTCTTCTTCTTATCTTCTCCCTTTTCTCTCTCTTATCTCTCTCTCTCTCTTTTTTATTTAATCTTGTCATACACTTCTTCTTTCTTCTTTGCCTTTCTGAATTTGTGAATTACTTTGGGGAAGAAATCTGACTCAGAGTGGACTCTCTATGTGTGTATCTCTGCTCTAGTTGCTTTTCCCCTCTTGTTACCCCTAGAATATACACTGGATAGTAGATTTGCATAACTGTCTATTCTTGCTATCCTCTCTTTCTTTTCTCTTTCTTCACTGGGATTTGGTTACTATTTTTTTCACGGACTGGAGAAATTGTTTGGCTAACTGGTAATGATTAAACTACTTCAATACTTACTTCAGTTGCTACTGTAATTCCGGAGGATGGTGAGTGCAATTGTCATAAAGGTATTTAGTACAGTGTTACTTGTACTCAAGACACAACAACTGAGGAACAAGCATAAAAAAAGAGAGAAACACATAAATTAAAAAAATGGGTAAATTAAAAACAAATAAAACTGCTACCCCAATGAATGAAGACAAGAGCCCAGAAGAAACTACAAATCAGTCAGAAATAACCATAGATAAGAAAAGTATGCAAGCAATAATAAAATTATTAATCACAGAAATGAAACAACATTGGAGGAAAGGAATGGCAGTATTAGGGAAACAAAAGTTGAAACCCCCAAGGAAAATACTGACTATCTTGAGGCAATTAGAGAACTGAAAGCTGAAATAGCTGTAATGAAGAAAGAAGCTGAGGCAAGGGAAAGCAGACTAACAGAAGCAGAAAACAGAATTAGTGAGACAGAAGATGAGTTAGATAAAACTAAGAAAGAGGTGAAAGAGCTTAAAAAGAGATTGAGAGACAATGAAAACAACAACAGAGACATATGGGATGATATCAAAAGAAGTAACATTCATATAATTGGCCTGCCAGAAGAAGAAAGAGAGGAAGGGGAAGCAAAAATTCTGGAGGAGATAATACAAGAAAACTTCTCAGACCTGAATAACAGAAAGGACATCAAGGTTCAAGAGGCCCAGAGATTACCAAACAGAATCAACCCAGACCTGAAGACACCAAGACACATCATAGTCACAATGAGAAGAAGTAAGGATAAAGAAAGGATCCTAAAGGCTGCAAGAGAGAAACGAAAAGTCACATACAAGGGAAAACCCATACGATTATCTGGAGATTTCTCCACTCAAACTCTAAAAGCCAGAAAGGAGTGGCAAGATATCTATCGAACCCTGAATGAAAAAGGGTTTCAACCAAGGATAATATATCCTGCTAGACTTTCATTCAAGCTAGATGGATCAAAACCTTCTTAGACAAACAACAGTTTAAGGAGGCATCCATCACCAAGCCGGCCCTGAAAGAGGTACTAAAAGACCTCTTATAAACAAGAACATCACTATATTACTTGCAATATATCAGAGTAAACAAATTGTTTTTTAGAACAACGGCACTACAATACATTAAATCCATAATATCAATAAATGTCAATGGCTTAAACTCACCCATCAAAAGGCACAGGGTGGGGCGATGGATCAGAAAACATAACCCAACCATATGCTGCTTGCAAGAATCCCATCTGTCACAACAAGATAAACACAGACTTAAAGTGAAAGGATAGAAAACTATCATACAGGCTAACGGTCTACAAAAAAGGGCAGGAACAGCCATTCTCATCTCAGACACGATAGATTTTAAATTAAATAAAGTAATAAAAGATAGGCAAAGACATTACAAAATTATTAGAGGATCAATCAGCCAAGAAGACTTAACATCATTAACATCTATGCACCCAATGAGGGACCATCAAATACGTCAAGCACTTACTAAAAGAATTTCAAAATTACATCAATAGTAATACAATAATAGTGGGAGACTTCAATACCCCACTCTCACACTTAGACAGATCAACAAAGCAGAGAACCAATAAAGATACAAGAGAATTGAATGAAGAGATTGACAGACTAGACCTCTTGGACATTTTCAGACTCCTCCACCCCAAAAAAATGGAATACACCTTCTTTTCTTTCTTTTTTTTTTTTTTTAAATTTTTTATTTAAGAAAGGATTAGTGAACAAAGGCATAAGGTAGGAGGGGTACAACTCCACACAATTCCCACCACCCAATCCCCATAACCCACCCTCTCCCATGATAGCCTTCCCATTCTCTAGCCCTCTGGGAGCATGGACCCAGGGTCGTTGAGGGTTGCAGAAGGTAGAGGGTCTGGCTTCTGTAATTGCTTCCCCGCTGAACATGGGCGTTGACTGGTCGGTCCATACTCCCAGTCTGCCTCTCTCTTTCCCTAGTAAGGTGTGTCTCTGGGGAATCTGAGCTCCAGGACACATTGGTGGGGTCTTCAATCCAGGGAAGCCTAGCCAGCATCCTGGTGGCATCTGGAACCTGGTGATTGAAAAGAGAGTTAACATACAAAGCCAAACAATTTGTTGAGCAATCATGGATCCCAAGTTTGGAATAGTGGAGAGGTAGTGTTAGGGAGGTACTCACTGCAAACTCTAGTGTAATCCTGCTTTCAGGTATATATTTTGCAGTAGTTTATGGATACGTGTGCACATACGCTCTCTCTCACAGAAACTGTTGTATGTCTAGGTTATGGGACTTTGTTAGAAAGTGAACTACCTGAGATGAAATTAGAGTGTACTATAAAAGGAAAGGTCTCACCCAAGTAATGAAGCTGAAGGGTTGTCATTCCACACGTGAAGTCTCTGGATACACTCTGAGGTGAAGCATGTTGAGATGGCAATCGTTGCTTTGGTTAGGTTGTGATCGGCGGATGCAATATTATTTGGTATGGATTGGGAGATGCATACGGGAAAGTGAGCCCTATCCAAGGGTGCCAGGACTGGGGGAAGTAGGGGGAAGTAGGAAGATGTGAGGTTCCTGCTGTCTTAGGGTTCAAAAAGACAATCAATAGTTAATATTATCATCACATTATTTGTTAATTGGGTTAACTTTGAAAAGTCCCTTTGTTATGGTTTGCTGTACAGTACCCAGTATCTTGTATATAGCTGTGCTATTGGAAGCTTCTAATCTACTTGGTCTAGGCTTTTGAGAGAGTCCGCATATCAAATACGTAGCCTATCTATTAAAAAGATTCAGTTTGTCTTTTGAGAACCTTTGAGACATACAATTGATTTCCCCCTCTCATATTAATTAACTACTGATTTATATGTCTACATTTTGCTAGGAGTGTACATAAACACCATTCCCATCACCAAAGGACCGTGACCCATCCCTCCCGCCCACTCCCACCCCCCACTGGCCCAGGAAGCTACATGTCTACCCCTCACCACTGGGTTTTTACTTTGGTGCCCTACTTATAATTTGATCAGGTCCTGCTTTTAGTTTCCCTTTCAGATCTTCTAAGTCAGTTTCTGTTGATGAGTGGGATCATCCCATACTCATCTTTAACTTTCTGACTTAGTTCACTTAACATAATTCCTTCTAGCTCTGTCCAAGATGGGTCAGAGAAGGTGGGTTCATTGTTCTTGATAGCTGCATAGTATTCCATTGTGTATATATACCACGACTTTCTCAGCCAATCATCTGTTGTTGGGCACCTGGGTTGCTTCCAGGTTTTAGCTATTATGAATTGTGCTGCTATGAACATAGGAGTACACACCTCTTTTTGGTTGGGTGTTATGGAGTCCTTGGGGTATAACCCCAGGAGAGGAATTATTGGGTCATATGGAAGGTCCATGTCTAGCCTTCTGAGAGTTTTCCAGACTGCTCTCCACAGAGGCTGTACCAATTTACATTCCCACCAGTAATGTAAAAGGGTTCCTCTGTCCCCACATCCTCTCCAGCATTTGTTGCTGCTGTCCTTTTTGATGTATGCCATTCTTACAGGAGTGAGGTGGTATCTTAGTGTTGTCTTGATTTGCATTTCTTTGATAATCAGTGACCTAGAGCAGTTTTTCATATGTTTGTTAGCCTTTTGGATCTCCTCTGTGGTGAATGTTTTGTTCATTTCCTCTGCCCATTTTTGGATGGGGTCATTTGCTTTTTTGCGGCTAAGTTTGCTGAGCTCTTTATATATTTTGGTGATTAGTTTCTTGTCTGATGTCTGGCATGTGAAGATCCTCTCCCATTCTGTGAGGGGTCTCGCTGTTTGTTTAATAGTTTCTTTGGATGTGCAGAAGCTTTTCAATTTGATGTAGTCCCATTGGTTTGTTTCTTCTTTGGTCTTCCTTGCAATTGGGTTTGATTCATCAAAGATGTCCTTGAGGTGTATGTGGGAAAGTGTTTTACCAATGTTTTCCTCTAAGTATTTGATTGTTTCTGGTCTGACATCTAGGTCTTTGATCCATTTGGAGTTGATTTTTGTTTCTGGTGAGATAAAGTGGTTCAATTTCATTCTTCTGCATGTTTCAACCCAGTTTTCCCAGCACCATTTATTGAAGAGAGCCTCCTTTTTCCATTTAATCCTTTGGGCCCCCTTATCAAAGATTAGATGCCCATAGGTGTTGGGATTTACTTCTGAGCTTTCAATTCTGTTCCACTGGTCTGTGTGCCTATTTTTGTTCCAGTACCATGCTGTTTTGATGATGATGGCTTTATAATATAGTTTAAGGTCTGGGAGTGTGATGCCTCCATTTCTGTTTCTTTTCCTTAGAATGGTTTTGGCAATTCTAGGTGTTTTCAGGTTCCAGATAAATGATTGTAGTGTTTGTTCTATTCTCTTAAAGAAGCTTGGTGGAATTTTGATGGGTATTACATTAAATTTGTATATGGCTCTGGGGAGAATATTCATTTTGATGATATTTATTCTTCCAATCCATGAGCATGGGATATCTTTCCATTTCTTGGTATCAGTTTCTATCTCCTTGAGTAGCGACTCATGGTTTTCAGCATACAAGTCTTTCACTTCTTTGGTCAACTTTATTCCTAGGTATTTGATTGATTTTGCTGAAACCGTAAATGGGAGTGATTTCTGGATGTCTTCTTCTTCAGATTTAGTGTTTGCATAAAGAAATGCCACTGATTTTTGTACATTGATTTTGTAGCCTGATACCTTGCTATATTGCCTAACAACTTCCAGTAATTTTCTACTGGATTCTTTAGGTCTTTCTATGTATACTATCATATCATCTGCAAATAGTGAGAGCTTGACTTCTTCCCTTCCAATCTGTATCCCTTTGATTTCTTTCTCTTGCCTGATTGCTATGGCAAGAACTTCCAATACTATGTTGAAGAGTAACGGTGACATTGGACAGCCCTGTCGAGTCCCTGATATGAGGGGGAATGCTTTCAGCTTCTGTCCATTGAGTATGATGTTGGCTGTAGGTTTGCTATATATAGACTCCACTATCTTGAGGAATTTCCCATCTATTCCCATTTTTTGTAGAGTTTTGAGCATGAATGGGTGTTGGATTTTGTCAAAGGCTTTCTCTGCATCTATTGAGATAATCATGTGGTTTTTGGCTTTGCTTTTATTGATGTGATGAATGACATTGATTGATTTACGGATGTTGAACCAGCCTTGCATTCCTGGGATGAATCCCACTTGGTCATGATGAACAATCTTTTTGATGTGTTGCTGTATCCGGTTGGCCAAGATCTTGTTTAATATTTTGGCATCTATGTTCATCAGAGATATTGGTCTGTAGTTTTCCTTTTTTGTTCTGTCCTGATCAGCTTTTGGTATCAGGGTGATGTTGGCTTCATAGAAGGTGGAAAGGAGTATTCCTGTTTCTTCAATCTTTGGGAATAGCTTAAGAAGTATGGGTATTAACTGTTTCCTGAAAGTTTTGTAGAATTCGTTTGTGAAGCCATCTGGTCCAGGACTTTTGTTGTTGGGGAGATTCTTAATAACGGTTTCAATTTCCTTGTCTGTGATTGGTGCAGTTAGATTTTGTAGTTCTTCTTGGTTCAGTTTTGGAAGTGCATAGGTTTCTAGGAATTGTTCCATTTCTTCCAGATTCTCTAGCTTGGTGGCATATAGTTCTTTATAGAAGTTTCGCAGAATTCTCTGGATTTCTGTGGTGTCAGTTGTGATATCTCCTGTATCGTTTACAATTCTATTAATTTGAGTCTTCTCTCTTTTTTGTTTGGTGAGTCTGGCTAGGGCTTTGTCAATTTTGTTTAATCTTTCATAGAACCAACATTTGGCTTCATTGATCTTTTGTATGGTTCTTTTATTTTCGATGTTGTTTATTTCTGCTCTAACTTTAGTGATTTCTGTCCTTCTGGTTGCTTTAGGGTTCCTTTGTTCCTCTTCCTCTAAGTCCTTGAGGTGTGTAGTAAGTTCGTTCATTTGGGCTTCTTCTTGGTGTTTAATATGTGATTGTATGGCTATAAGTTTCCCTCTCAGTACTGCTTTCGCTGTGTCCCAAATATTTTGATAGGTTGTGTCTTCATTTTCATTAGTTTCCAGGAACATTTGAATTTCCTGGTTGAGTGAGTGTCTGACCCAGTGGTTCTTAAGGAGCATGTTGTTTAGTTTCCAAATTCTATGTCTTTTAATAATTCTCCGTTTGTTGTTAAAAGTTAGTTTTACTCCACTGTGGTCTGAGAAGATACTTGGGATGATTTCAATGCTCTTGAATTTATTGATGCTGTCTTTGTGGCCTAACATGTGGTCTATCCTTGAGTATGTGTTGTGTGGATTTGAAAAGAAGGTGTATTCCAGTTTTTTGGGGTGGAGGAGTCTGAAAATGTCCAAGAGGTCTAGTCTGTCAATCTCTTCATTCAATTCTCTTTTATCTTTATTGGTTCTCTGCTTTGTTGATCTGTCTAAGTGTGAGAGTGGGGTATTGAAGTCTCCCACTATTATTGTATTACTATTGATGTATTTTTGAAATTCTTTCAATAGGTGTTTAATGTATTTAGATGGTCCCTCGTTGGGTGTATAGATGTTAATAATTGTTACGTCTTCTTGGCTGATTGATCCTCTAATCATTATGTAATGTCCTTGCCTATCTTTTATTACTTTATTTAATTTAAAATCTATCGTGTCTGAGATGAGAATGGCTGTTCCTGCACTTTTTTGTGGACCGTTAGCCTGTATGATAGTTTTCCATCCTTTCACTTTAAGTCTGTGTTTATCTTGTTGTGACAGATGTGATTCTTGCAAGCAGCATATGGTTGGGTTATGTTTTCTGATCCATCCCCCACCCTGTGCCTTTTGATGGGTGAGTTTAAGCCATTGACATTTATTGATATTATGGATTTAATGTATTGTAGTGCCATTGTTCTAAAAAACAATTTGTTTACTCTGATATATTACAAGTATTATAGTGATGTTCTTGTTTATAAGAGGTCTTTTAGTACCTCTTTCAGGGCCGGCTTGGTGATAGTTGCCTCCTTTAACTGTTGTTTGTCTAAGAAGGTTTTGATCCCTCCATCTAGCTTGAATGAAAGTCTAGCAAGATATATAATCCTTGGTTGAAACCCTTTTTCATTCAGGGCTCGATAGATATCTTCCCACTCCCTTCTGGCTTTTAGAGTTTGAGTTGAGAAATCTGCAGAAAGTCTTATGGGTTTTTCCCTGTATGTGACTTTTTGTTTCTCTCTTGCAGCCTTTAGGATCCTTTCTTTATCCTTACTTCTTCTCATTGTGACTATGATGTGTCTTGGTGTTTTCAGGTCTGGGTTGATTCTGTTTGGTACTCTCTGGGCCTCTTGCACCTTGATATCCTTTCTGTTATTCAGGTCTGGGAAATTTTCTTGTATTATTTCCTCTAGAAAGTTTGCTTCCCCTTCCTCTCTTTCTTCCTCTGGCAGGCCAATTATACGAATGTTACTTCTTTTGAGATCATCCCATATGTCTCTGTTGTTGTTTTCAGTGTCTCTCAATCTCTTTTTAAGCTCTTTCACCTCTTTCTTAGTTTTCTCTAACTCATCCTCTGTCTGACTAATTCTGTTTTCTGCTTCTGTTAGTCTGCTTTCCCTTGCCTCAGCTTCTTTCTTCATTACAGCTATTTCAGCTTTCAGTTCTCTAATTGTCTCAAGATAATCAGTATTTTCCTTGGGGGTCTCAACTGTTGTTTCCCTAATACTGCCATTTCTTTCCTCCAATGTTGTTTTCATTTCTGTGATTAATAATTTTATTATTGCTTGCATACTTTTCTTATCTATGGTTACTTCTGACTGATTTGTGGTTTCTTCTGGGCTCTTGTCTTCATTCATTGGGATAGCAGTTTTATTTGTTTTTAATCTACCCATTTTTTTTTTAATTTATGTGTTTCTCTCTTTTTTTTTTTTAATGCTCTGTTGTTCCTCAGTTGTTGTGTTTTGAGCACAAGTAACACTGTACTAAATACCTTTATGACAATTGCACTCACCAACCTCCGGAATAACAGTAGCAACTGAAGTAAGTATTGAAGTTGTTTAATCGTTACCAGTTAGCCAAACAATTTCTCCAGTCCATGAAAAAATAGTAACCAAATCCCAGTGAAGAAAGAGAAAAGGAAGAGAGGATAGCAAGAATAGACAGTTATGCAAATCTACTATCCAGTGTATATTCTAAGGATAACAAGAGTGTAAAGGGAACTAGAGCAGAGATAGACACATCGAGAGTCCACTCTGGGTCAGATTTCTTCCCCAAAGTAATTCACAAATTCAGAAAGGCAAAGAAGAAAGAAGTGTATGACAAGATTAAAAAAAAAAAAAAAAGAGAGAGAGATAGAGAGAGATAAGAGAGAGAAAAGGGAGAAGATAAGAAGAAGAGTTGTAATTAAAGAGCAGTGCGAGGAACTTCCCAAATGTGTATCAGTGAATAAAAAAAAAAAAAAAAAAAAAAAAAAACCCTGTTTGGTGGTATGGGGTATCCTGCTAGTAGCTGGTCCCAGGCACTGCTTACGGGGGGGGGGGGGGGGGGGGGGCGGCGTAAGGATGTATGCTTGAAAATTAAAAGGAAGAGAAAAGAACTTTTTCCCCTACTCTAATTCTTATCCCAAATTAAGTTATAGACACATCCTTGGTATGACTGTTATGGCCCCTTATTGGCTGGCCTGCTAAAGGCAGAAAATCCTATTGTTTACACGAGATGTGTCCGGAGCTCATCTTCTGGGAAACCCCGCCCTCCAGACTTTTTTAAAGGATTTCTCAAAAATGAAAACTAGCTCCAAGTCCTTTGATCCAATGAGAGCTATACTCAAAAAGTCTTTGGATCTGCTCTCAGGGTCGCGGTGGACCCTGGCGACTCCCAAGAGGCAGCCCCCGAGCTAAAGTGCTCTCTCCGGGTCCTATGCCCACCACACTTTGCAACCGGCGGAGGAGCCGCCTTCCCGGGCGGGCGGAGGACAATGCCCGGCGCACTCGCCTTGCCTGGCGCCGCCTGGGAATTCTGGCGCCCCGCTAGTCCGTGTCACCTTTGCTCTAATTGTTAACCCAAATTAAACTGTAATCACTTCTTTGGTGCCCCCCCTTATTGACTGGCCTGCTAAAGGCAGAAAATCCTACCGTTGCCGACGATGCTATCAGAGCACTCGCTGTTAGCGATTTCTCAGGGCGCCATCTTCCAGGAAGTCCACCTTCTTTTCAAATCCACATAACATATACTCAAGGATAGACCACATGTTAGGCCACAAAGACAGCATCAATAAATTCAAGAGCATTGAAATCATCCCAAGTATCTTCTCAGACCACAGTGGAGTAAAACTAACATTTAACAACAAACGGAAAAATATTAAAAGACATAGAATTTGGAAACTAAACAACATGCTCCTTAAGAACGACTGGGTCAGAGACTCACTCAAACAGGAAATTCAAATGTTCCTGTTAACTCATGAAAATGAAGACACAACCTATCAAAATATTTGGGACACAGCGAAAGCAGTACTGAGAGGGAAACTTATAGCCATACAATCACATATTAAACACCAAGAAGAAGCCCAAATGAACGAACTTACTACACACCTCAAGGACTTAGAGGAAGAGGAACAAAGGAACCCTAAAGCAACCAGAAGGACAGAAATCACTAAAGTTAGAGCAGAAATAAACAACATCGAAAATAAAAGAACCACACAAAAGATCAATGAAGCCAAATGTTCGTTCTTTGAAAGATTAAACAAAATTGACAAAGCCCTAGCCAGACTCACCAAACAAAAAAGAGAGAAGACTCAAATTAATAGAATTGTAAACGATGCAGGAGATATCACAACTGACACCACAGAACTCCAGAGAATCCTGCGAAACTTCTATAAAGAACTATATGCCACCAAGCTAGAGAACCTGGAAGAAATGGAACAATTCCTAGAAACCTATGCACTTCCAAAACTGAACCAAGAAGAACTACAAAATCTAAATGCACCAATCACAGACAAAGAAATTGAAACCGTTATTAAGAATCTCCCCAACAACAAAAGTCCTGGACCAGATGGCTTCACAGACGTATTCTACAAAACTTTCAGGAAACAGTTAATACCCATACTTCTTAAGCTATTCCCAAAGATTGAAGAAACAGGAATACTCCCTTCAACCTTTTATGAAGCCAACATCACCCTGATACCAAAAGCTGATAGGGACAGAACAAAAAAGGAAAACTACAGACCAATACCTCTGATGAACATAGATGCCAAAATATTAAACAAGATCTTGGCCAACCGGATACAGCAACACATCAAAAAGATTGTTCATCATGACCAAGTGGGATTCATCCCAGAAATGCAAGGCTGGTTCAACATCCGTAAGTCAATCAATGTCATTCACCAAATCAATAAAAGCAAAGCCAAAAACCACATGATTATCTCAATAGATGCAGAGAAAGCCTTTGACAAAATCCAACACCCATTCATGCTCAAAACTCTACAAAAAATGGGAATAGATGGGAAATTCCTCAAGATAGTGGAGTCTATATATAGCAAACCTACAGCCAACATCATACTCAATGGACAGAAGCTGAAAGCATTCCCCCTCAGATCGGGGACTAGACAGGGCTGTTCACTGTCACCGTTATTCTTCAACATAGTATTGGAAGTTCTTGCCATACCAATCAGGCAAGAGAAAGAAATCTAAGGGATACAGATTGGAAGGGAAGAAGTCAAGCTCTCACTATTTGCAGATGATATGATAGTATACATAGAAAGACCTAAAGAATCCAGTAGAAAATTACTGGAAGTTATTAGGGAATATAACAAAGTATCAGGCTACAAAATCAATGTACAAAAATCAGTGGCATTTCTTTATGCAAACACTAAATCTGAAGAAGAAGACATCCAGAAATCACTCCCTTTTACTGTTTCAGCAAAATCAATCAAATACCTAGGAATAAAGTTGACCAAAGAAGTGAAAGACTTGTATACTGAAAACTATGAGTCGCTTCTCAAGCAGATAGAAACTGATACCAAGAAATGGAAAGATATCCCATGCTCATGGATTGGAAGAATAAATATCATCAAAATGAATATTCTCCCCAGAGCCATATACAAATTTAATGCAATACCCATCAAAGTTCCACCAAGCTTCTTTAAGAGAATAGAACAAACACTACAATCATTTATCTGGAACCTGAAAACACTTAGAATTGCCAAAACCATCTTAAGGAAAAGAAACAGAAATGGAGGCATCACACTCCCAGACCTTGAACAATATTATAAAGCCATCATCATCAAAACAGCATCGTACTGGAACAAAAATAGGACACAGACCAATGGAACAGAATTGAAAGCTCAGAAGTAAATCCCAACACCTATGGGCATCTAATCTTTGATAAGGGGGCCCAAAGGATTAAATGGAAAAAGGAGGCTCTCTTCAATAAATGGTGCTGGGAAAACTGGGTTGAAACATGCAGAAGAATGAAATTGAACCACTTTATCTCACCAGAAACAAAAATCAACTCCAAATGGATCAAAGACCTAGATGTCAGACCAGAAACAATCAAATACTTAGAGGAAAACATTGGTAAAACACTTTCCCACATACACCTCAAGGACATCTTTGATGAATCAAACCCAATTGCAAGGAAGACTAAAGCAGAAGCAAACCAATGGGACTACATCAAATTGAAAAGCTTCTGCACATCCAAAGAAACTATTAAACAAACAGAGAGACCCCTCACAGAATGGGAGAAGATCTTCACATGCCAGACATCAGACAAGAAACTAATCACCAAAATATATAAAGAGCTCAGCAAACTTAGCACCAAAACAGCAAATGACCCCATCCAAAAATGGGCAGAGGATATGAATAAAACATTCACCTCAGAGGAGATCCAAAAGGCTAACAAACATCTGAAAAACTGCTCTAGGTCACTGATTATCATAGAAATGCAAATCAAGACAACACTAAGATACCACCTCACTCCTGTAAGAATGGCATACATCAAAAAGGACAGCAGCAACAAATGCTGGAGAGGATGTGGGGACAGAGGAACCCTTTTACATTGCTGGTGGGAATGTAAATTGGTACAGCCTCTGTGGAGAGCAGTCTGGAAAACTCTCAGAAGGCTAGACATGGACCTTCCATATGACCCAGTAATTCCTCTCCTGGGGTTATACCCCAAGGACTCCATAACACCCAACCAAAAAGAGGTGTGTACTCCTATGTTCATAGCAGCACAATTCATAATAGCTAAAACCTGGAAGCAACCCAGGTGCCCAACAACAGATGAGTGGCTGAAAAAGCTGTGGTATATATACACAATGGAATACTATGCAGCTATCAAAAACAATGAACCCACCTTCTCTGACCCATCTTGGACAGAGCTATAAGGAATTAAGTTATGTGAACTAAGTCAGAAAGATAAAGATGAGTATGGGATGATCCCACTCATCAACAGAAGCTGACTAAGAATATCTGAAAGGGAAACTAAAAGCAGGACCTGATCAAATTTTAAGTAGGGCACCAAAGTAAAAACCCAGTGGTGAGGGGTAGACATGTAGCTTCCTGGGCCAGTGGGGGGTGGGAGTGGGCGGGAGGGATGGGTCAAAGTCCTTTGGTGGTGGGAATGGTGTTTATGTACACTCCTAGCAAAATGTAGACATATAAATCAGTAGTTAATTAATATGAGGGGGGAAATCAATTGTATGTCTCAAAGTTTCTCAAAAGACAAACTGAATCTTTTTAATATATAGGCTATGTATTTGATATGCGGACTCTCTCAAAAGCCTAGACCAAGTAGATTACAAGCATCCAATAGCACAGCTATATACAAGATACTGGATACTGTACAGCAAACCATAACAAAGGGACTTTTCAAAGTTAACCCAATTAACAAATAATGTGATGATAATATTAACTATCGATTGTCTTTTGGAACCCTAAGACAGCAGGAACCTCACATCTTCACTATAGAGCCCCTACTTACCCCAGTCCTGGAACCCTTGGATAGGGCCCACTTTCCCGTATGCATCTCCCAATCCAAACCAAATAATATTGCATCCGCCAATCACAACCTAACCAAAGCAACGATTGCCACCTCAACATGCTTCACCTCAGGCTGTATCCAGAGACTTCACGTGTGGAATGACAACCCTTCAACTTCATTACTAGGGTGAGACCTTTCCTTTTATAGTACACTCTAATTTCATCTCAGGTAGTTCACTTTCTAACAAAGTACCATAACCTAGATATATACCAGTTTCTGTGAGAGAGAGCTTATGTGCACACGTATCCATAAACTACTGCAAAATATAGACCTGAAAGCAGAAGTACACTAGAGTTTGCAGTGAGTACCTCCCTAACATTTCCTCTCCACTATCCCAAGCTTGGGATCCATGATTGCTCAACAAATTGTTCGGCTTCATTTGTTAACTCTCTTTTCAATCACCAGGTTCCAGATGCCACTAGGATGCTGGCTAGGCTTCCCTGGATTGAAGACCCCACCAATGTGTCCTGGAGCTCAGCTTCCCCAGAGACACACCTTACTAGGGAAAGAGAGAGGCAGTCTGGGAGTATGGACCGACCAGTCAACACCCATGTTCAGCGGGGAAGCAATTACAGAATTCAGACCTTCTACCTTCTACAACCCTCAACGACCCTGGGTCCATGCTCCCAGAGGGCTAGAGAATGGGAAAGCTATCATGGGAGGGGGTGGGTTATGGGGATTGGGTGGTGGGAATTGTGTGGAGTTGTACCCCTCCTACCTTATGTTTTTGTTCATTAATCCTTTCTTAAATAAAAAATTAAAAAATAAATAAATAAATAAAATCTTGGGCGTGGGTAGATAGCATAGTGCGTATGCAAACAGACGGTCATGCCTGAAGCTCTGAAGCTCCAGGTTCAATTCCCCGCGTGACATTAAACCAGAGCTGAGCAGTGCTCTGGTATAAATAAATAAGTTAATAAATAAATAAATAATAAAATCTTAATAAGAAGAGAGGGAGAAACAGAGGGATGAAGCAGAAAATGTCATAACACTGAAATAGTATCTAGTACATTGGGAGAAAGGCTTGAACCTGGTTCATGCACATGGCAAAGTACTTATACTATCCAGGTGAGCTATCTTGCCTTGTCTAACACACTACTTTAGAGTTCCTATAAATACATTTAAGCATAGACAATCATTTCAAATCTAGTTGATTATGATGTTTACTGAATAATTATTTGTAATTTCTTTAATTCACAATTCAATGGCAATTGCAGAATAATTGTATTCTTCTTTTAGGAATTTGTAGCAATTAGTATATTTTCATTAAAGCCTTAATAAATTAAGCCAAATGTGGAAACTAAATCTAAAATAAAATAAAATAGGGTTGCAAAAGTTGATGTCTTGAATGAGATTTTAATGAAAAAGCATTTTATTTTATGGCTTTCAAATATTATAGTCTAAGTCTGTCGTATGCTTTACATTGGCTTGTTCTAGCCCTCCCCCTCCAAGAGAATTGGATGAGTCCTGTTAATTTCGCGGGCCTGCTTGGCCCCGCCCCAAGGGACCCTGGGAGAGGGTTCCGGAGTCCAAGAGTTCCTGAGTTCCCCAGTGACAGAGTTCCTGAGTTCCGGAGTTCAAGAGTGCGAGAGTGCGAGAGTTTCTGAGTTCGAGAGTAAGAGAGAGGGTTCCTGAGTTCGAGAGTGCCAGAGTTCCTGAGTTCCTGAGTTCGAGAGTTTCAGGGTTACAGAGTAAGAGAGAGTGCCAGAGAGACAGAGTTCCTGGGTTCCTGAGTTCCAGAGAAAAAGAGAGAGTGCTTGCGCCGCCGCAAAGAGACAGCAGAGTTCTGTTTGGTGATTAGTTTGTCTTAGTTTATGAATCGTTGTTCCTGAATAAAGAAATACAGCTTCCCTGCCCAGCCGTGTGTCTGGTCGTCTCTGTTACCCGCCCGTGAAGCTAGCCCAGCCGGCAAGAGCCTCAGAAATTTTAACAACAAATGGCGCCCACGTGGACCTGACCTGCGCATCTCTCAGATAAGTAAAGACAATTTGGCTACCTATGCACGATGGCCTTCTCTTCTGCTTGTGAAGAGATCTCCAAAGGCCTCTGCTCTTTCTTCACGAGACTGTTTTGCTGTTTCTGGAACATTTATCTCTGGACCACTCTGTGGTTTCCACTCGCTCGGGCGAACTCAGAACAGCCAGCGGGAAGAGCCAGCGGGCGGGAGGCAAGGCGCGGAGCTGCTGTTTCCACCTGGTCAAACAGCCAGCCAGCCAGCTGCGCCCAGACAACCCCGCGCACCGCGCCAGCAACCCCGCAGCCCCGCAGCCCGCAGGAGGCCTACGCCACCATGCAAGAGCCCGATGCCAGCACGCTAGAGCCCGATGCCAACATGCTGGAGCCCGATGCCAACATGCTGGAGCCTGAGGCCAACATGCTGGAGCCTGATGCCAACATGCTGGAGCCTGAGGCCAGCCCACAGGAGCCGGCTCTCCACCGCGTGGTGCAGGGCACTGGACGCTTGATCCCTCCACGCTGCTCGGCCACTGCAAACAGGGCAGCAGACATGGCAGGGCCATGGGGCAGGGCCGCGGCGGCCTATCATGGCCGCCACCCCTGGGCACCTAGGCCCACGCCTTCTACAAAGATGGCCTGCCTGCCCTCTTTCTATGAATTCTGGAACCATCCCGGGCCTCCCGGACCCCCGGGCTCCCTGCCAAAACTGGACACACGAGATCTCCAGCTGCCGGTCCGGTCTGAAGGCAGACAAGCTGGAGTATGCAGAGATTTGTGCAGAGATCGCAACCTGCAATTCCTAGAAGTGGAGCTGCTCGGAAATGGAGCTGCACGGGAAGCCACCTCCGGATGGTGAACCCCCCCCCAACAACTAAGACAATATAGATTTAAATTCGTGTTTAAAATGACATGTCTTCGTAACAAAGGTTTCTCTCCTCGTGTATTAATGACTATGTTTATGTGTATGTTTAAAGTTTGGTAAACAGTAGCTTTAAGGCTAAATTCTTACTAGTCAAAGATAAATGAAAAAGGTTTTCAACGTAATTCTCATAAAGATAAAAATTAACTTACATTTAAAGTCTGAGGTAAAAATTAGTTAACAATCAATATATTTCAACTAAGTTGGTCTAAACAAAAGGTTAAATAGACTTGTTGATATGTAAAACACTACCTTCTCTATTAGAAATGGTAGATCGCACAATGGCTATGCTAATTATTCTCATGCCTGAGGTTTCCTCTCCCGCCCACACCTAGGGTGTGTCTCCATCTTGAATGGGTGTAACAAAAGGTTAAAAGACGTTGTTGATATGTAAAAGTCTCAAATTCCTTCTCTATTAGAAATGTTAGATCGTGCAGTAGATATGCTAATAACAAGTTTTGCTTCATAGTAAGTAAGTTGCAGCCAGCTGCCTTTGGGACCCTAGGCCGTTCCCCGCCCCCATGCAAATGCCCGTCGAGGCAAGTAGCCCCCCAGAGGCAAGAAATGTTTTTTTTTCAGATATGGCCCCCTCAGGCCTTCCCTTGGCAACATGCTGGTTTTTGTTATATATGTTTCTGTTCACCCCACACCCTTGATACTATAGTCATTTAGTTAAAAAGAAAAGGGGGAATTGTCGTATGCTTTACATTGGCTTGTTCTAGCCCTCCCCCTCCAAGAGAATTGGATGAGTCCTGTTAATTTCGCGGGCCTGCTTGGCCCCGCCCCAAGGGACCCTGGGAGAGGGTTCCGGAGTCCGAGAGTTCCTGAGTTCCCCAGTGACAGAGTTCCTGAGTTCCGGAGTTCGAGAGTGCGAGAGTTTCTGAGTTCGAGAGTAAGAGTGAGGGTTCCTGAGTTCGAGAGTGCCAGAGTTCCTGAGTTCCTGAGTTCGAGAGTTTCAGGGTTACAGAGTAAGAGAGAGTGCCAGAGAGACAGAGTTCCTGGGTTCCTGAGTTCCAGAGAAAAAGAGAGAGTGCTTGCGCCGCCGCAAAGAGACAGCAGAGTTCTGTTTGGTGATTAGTTTGTCTTAGTTTATGAATCGTTGTTCCTGAATAAAGAAATACAGCTTCCCTGCCCAGCCGTTGTCTCCGCGTCTCTGTTCACCACCGTGAAGCCAGCCCGGCCAGCCAGAGCCTTCCGAATTTTAACAACATAAGTCTATAGATTGACAGTATCCTTAAAGTGGCTTTAAATATAAGTTGGTCCTATATCTTATGTATTAAATTTTCCCTCTAGTATTTGTTATTAAAATACTACAAGCTTGAAGTCACAGAGGTCATATGTTCACCCTGTAGAACATGATAAGCCAGAGATGAATAGTGCTCTCTTTTCCTTTTGTCTCTCTCATAAAAATAAGTGAACTTAAATTTTTTAAACAAATAAAACAGTAGCTTTTCCGTGGGGAAGTATAAAGCATTAAGTACTTCTGGAATTGAATGAAAATACTTCTCAACGTTTTCTTTACACCTGCCCTTCCTCTGCAGACCCAGTGATCCCTGAGGCAATAACTAAAATCCTTCAGTGTAAGCACAGTTTAAAACCAAACTAAACCAAAACTAAACAGTTCAGAAGCTAACTTCTCACTACAACACGGCTGTAAGGTAAGGTAGTTACTGTGTCGACATATATTTTAAAAATATCACCTTGCATAAGCTTCCATGTGTGTCTATTTGCTGTAATAACTTTCTAATAATATTTAGCTAGTGAAGACATGTTCTTATATTCAGCCTCTGACCTGGCAGGCAGAATAAATCTCTTTCCTGCACATTGAGGATCAGCAGCATATTATTAAGAATCTAATATATTACTTCACAGAGGAACCAGAATAAAGCACAAATCTCTATGGTGCACTCTTACCTCAGCATATACTCTGTATCCAACTACTGAATAATATACATCATACATGCACATGTTAGGGGGGCATCATATTGATTAGCTTAAATTTGTACAACCTGAGCTGTTGATTTTGGTCTGCAGGTATCTATCTTTCAACTCTATCTTCCCCTCCCTTCTTAATTTCTCTTTGTCCTATTAAAAAGGAAAAAAAATGGTTACAGGATCAGTGGATTTGTGGTGCTGACACCTAGCTCCAGCAATAACCCTGGAGTAAAAAAAAAAAAAACTTAAAAAATTATTAGTGATTTAATATTGATTTACAAAACTACAGTATAACATGGATACAACTCTGCACTGTTCCCACCACTGGAGTTCTGAATCCCAAGTTACAGACATTCACTTATGTTTGCAGATATGGGTTAACTATTATTTCTACAATTATTTGTATATATTTGCCTATTTTCATTTTGATGGTCCCATCTTCTCTTCCATTCTAAGTCACACAATATTATCAATCATTATTAAATCACTAATAAAAATGTGGGTTGGGCAGTGGTGTACTGGGTTAAGAACATGTAGTACCAAGCACAAGGACCTGCACAGGGTCCCAGTTTGAGCCCTCTGGCTCCCCACATGTGGGAGAAGGGGGGAACCACTTCACAAGGGGTGAAAAATGTCTGCAGGTGTATATCTTTATCCCTTTTTATCTCCCCTTCCCTCTCAATTTCTCTCTGTTCTATCCAATATAATAGAAAAAGTAATGGTGTCTATGTCCTAGCAAAATATAGACATATAAATCAGTAGTTAATTAATATGAGAGGGGGAAAATCAATTGTATGTCTCAAAGTTTCTCAAAAGACAAACTGAATCTTTTTAATATATAGGCTATGTATTTGATATGCGGACTCTCTCAAAAGCCTAGACCAAGTAGATTACAAGCATCCAATAGCACAGCTATATACAAGATACTGGATACTGTACAGCAAACCATAACAAAGGGAATTTTCAAAGTTAACCCAATTAACAAATAATGTGATGATAATATTAACTATCGATTGTCTTTTTGAACCCTAAGACAGCAGGAACCTCACATCTCCACTATAGAGCCCCTACTTCCCCCAGTCCTGGAACCCTTGGATAGGGCCCACTTTCCCGTATGCATCTTCCAATCCAAACCAAATAATATTGCATCCGCCGATCACAACCTAACCAAAGCAACGATTGCCACCTCAACATGCTTCACCTCAGACTGTATCTAGAGACTTCACGTGTGGAATGACAACCCTTCAGCTTCATTACTCGGGTGAGACCTTTCCTTTAATAGTACACTCTAATTTCATCTCAGGTAGTTCACTTTCTAACAAAGTCCCATAACCTAGATATATACCAGTTTCTGTGAGAGAGAGCTTATGTGCACACGTATCCATAAACTACTGCAAAATATATACCTGAAAGCAGGATTACACTAGAGTTTGCAGTGAGTACCTCCCTAACACTTCCTCTCCACTATTCCAAGCTTGGGATCCATGATTGCTCAATAAATTGTTTGGCTTCATATGTTAACTCTCTTTTCAATCACCAGGTTCCAGATGCCACCAGGATGCTGGCTAGGCTTCCCTGGATTGAAGACCCCACCAATGTGTCCTGGAGCTCAGCTTCCCCAGAGACACACCTTACTAGGGAAAGAGAGAGGCAGACTGGGAGTATGGACTGACAAGTCAACGCCCATGTTCAGCGGGGAAGCAATTACAGAAGCCAGACCTTCTACCTTCTGCAACCCTCAACGACCCTGGGTCCATGCTCCCAGAGGGCTAGAGAATGGGTAAGCTATCATGGGAGGGGGTGGGTTATGGGGATTGGGTGGTGGGAATTGTGTGGAGTTGTACCCCTCCTACCTTATGTTTTTGTTCATTAATCCTTTCTTAAATAAAAAATTAAAAATGAAAAAGAAATGGCTACCAGGAGCAGTGGACAGTGTAGGTTTCAAGTCCCAGCAATAACCCCAGAAGCAAAATAGAAAAAGAATTATACTCCTGTTGACATTTAATTTTGTAAATCAATATTAAATAATAAAAATAAATTAAAAAAAGATTTGGTCACACAACTGATCAGGCATGTGACTGACTGGGGCTGGACCCCAAGTTCTCTTCCCTTATTGTCCAGAAATTATATCTAGATTCTGCCCAACTGGGCTGGCAACCAGTGGTCTTGGAGAGATGGTATATGATGAGGAGCCAAAACTAGTAATGTAGTTCTCCCACAACTAGTAATGTGCTTAGCTGCTCCATTCCCATTTTATAACTAGCTGTAATCAAGTATGGCTTATTGAGTTCCAAGGATCTCTTTTGTACTCTTTTTCCACCACTGGCCACATGTGTCTATACTAACCTGTGGCTTGGTGTGTTCCTAAAGAAATCCTGGCTGTATTTTGTTGAGATTCCAGTTGATTATTTACAGTTTTTCTAGTTTCTTGGGAGAGTGAATAGTTTGAAGTGGCTCCTATTCTATAGCCACACCTCTGAAAGTTTGATTCTACAATATAGCTAAATCCCTGTGGTTTAACTTCTTATTTAATTTCAAAATTTGTTTGTCAATTCTCTGACAATATAATCCATTTATTTATAAGAGTAGGGTATTAACTTGGGGAGGAAGGAGGGCATTCAAGTCCTTTGTAGGGTGGTGGAGAGAACCTAGGTTGGGGGTGATAGTATTGTGCTGAAAATTTTTTTAATTTTCATATGTATTGACAAATGTATTTATTGTAAACAATTAACCCACCCAATAACACATATCTGAAATCAAGACCATGCATATAAAGAATGTATTGCTATCGACACAATGCTATGATCTTTAAAACTTATTAACCTTGCACAAGTAAAGTCCTGCACTCCCTGATCATTATGTTATTCTTCTCTTCTGCCCTCCACAGCACAATCCTAAAAACTAGTTTGATTATAACAATTTTTACATGATATATGTATAAAGGAGATTCTGAAACTTGTTGTATGCTTTACATTGGGTTCTAGTTCTCCCCCGCCAAGAGAATTGGATCAGTCCTGTTAATTTCGTGGGCCCGCTTGGCCTTGCCCCTAGGAACCCCGAGAGAGGGTTTCTGAGTTCCAGAGTGACAGAGTTCCGGAGTTCTTGAGTTCCAGAGTAAGAGAGTTCCACAGTGGAAGAGTTTCAGAGTTCGAGAGTTGAAGAGTTGCAGAGTTCCGGAGTTCCTGAGGTCCAGGGTAAGAGAGAGTTCCACAGTGGAAGAGTTTCAGAGTTCGAGAGTGAGAGAGTGGCAGAGTTCAAGAGTAAGAGAGAGAGTTCGGGGGGGGTTCCTGAGTTCGAGAGTTCGAGAGAGTGCTTGTGCCGCCGCAAAGAGACAGCAGAGTTGTGTTTGGTGATTAGTTTGTCTTAGTTGTTCCTGAATAAAGAAATACAGCTTCCCTGCCCAGCCGTGTGTCTGGTCGTCTCTGTTACCTGCCCAGCAAGAGCCTACAAATTTTATCAACAGAAACTGAGATAAGTAACAATACCTGTGCATACACACACACAAACACACACACATCAATCATATAAAATAAAGTTATATAGTTCATATATATACATGTTTATATGTCTAAAAATGTGAGGTGTTTAAATCCATAGTATTATTGCTTTGCTATCTTTTTCAACCTTTGTTCTGTTAATATTTACATGTATATTTATTTATTTATTTTTGCCTGAAAGATTATTGCTGGGACTCAGTACCAGCAATACAAATCCACTGCTCCTGGTGGCCATTTTTAACCCCCATTTTATTGGGTAGGACAGAGAGAAATTGAGAGGGAATGGGAAGATAAAGAGATATGAGAAATACCTGTAGAACTGGTTCACCATTTGTGAAGAGACCCCCAATAGGTGGGGAGTTGGGGACTTGAACCAGTATCCTTGCGTAGGTCCTTGTGCTTGGTACTATGTGTGCTTAACCCAGTGTGCCACTGCCCAACCCCCTCATGTGTATGTATATTTAGAACTACTATGTTGAGCAGTGAGCATTTTTAAAGTTACACCCTACTATTAGATAAATCTTTGTCATTATATAGTGATATTCTTTGCCTTTTATTATATTCTCTGTCTTAAAGTCTATTCTGTATAATGAAAGTTAAAAACAACTTTCAGCTTCTATTTGTCTAGAATACCCCCCCATTCTTTCACCTTCAGTTTGTGTGCACTTATATATGACCTGAATTCCTTATAAGAATTATATATGGTCTTGTGTATTTGTTTTATTCAATTATTCTTTGTCTTTTGATAAAATATTAGTCCATTTAAGCAATAATGAGTATTGTATTGGTATGCAATTACTGTGTGTATAATTGGTCTCTGGCTCATTTGTATTCCCTTTGTTGTTCTCTTTGTTTCAGTGATTTGATGAGTTTTCTATGTTAAGATCCCTTTCTTTTTATCTTTTGTATAGATGATAAGGCCTGTGTTTTCTGGTACATGATTTAAATTTATCACAGTTTAAGTTGATATCAGCTTAAGTTTAAACACATTCTAAAGCTCTCTATTTTATAAGTTCCACCCACATTTTACTTTTATGTAATAATTTATTCCTTATTATCATGTGTTTGCTCTTGATATCATCTTAAATTATTTAAAAGATCAGCTATGAAAGTAGTTCATTATATTCTATATAATTTAACTTTGTGTTTCAGCTAAGAATTAGCCACCTACACTACTATTTTAATAATAAATACCTCTTCCAAAACATACACAAACTCTTTATTTTTACTAAATCCAGTGTGTATATGATGCATTCTCTCTAATGCAGTTGACTCTAAAGAGTCGACAAGCATCATTTCATGGCTCCTGCTGACATATATAATTACTTTTACATAAACAGCAATTTTATTCTGAAAGAGGGATACAAAAGCTAAAATTATAATGTTTATATGAGCACTTTATTCAAAGTATGAGTTGTGTGGGTATTAAGGGTTTATGAGAGCAAAATCCACCAAAACAGAAATAAAAGGAAAGGGAAAAGGGGAATTATGAAAATATAAAGAGTAAGAAAAGATAAAATGTATAAATATTAAAGGGAAAAATTTTGCTATTATTACAAAAATGGAAATAAACTAAAAGGAAAAAAAATTGCAAGAACACCATGTTCTTCAAATTCATGTTTTTATTAAAATAACTTTTATATATACCATTGTGTGACTGCAAGTTATATAATACATTGACTTTATACTTTATATGTTGTGATATGATTAGCTATTTTAACTTCAGTCAATAACTCTATCACTTTACATAACCATCACTTATTTTTATGATTATAATAGTTAAGGACTAATCTCTTGGCAGTTTAATGATTAAAATACAATGTGTTGCCAGTATTCACTCTATTTTACATTTGATTTCTGTAATTTAATAATGAATAATTGCCAGCTTGTATCTTTAAGCAGCATCTCATCTTTTATCTTGAGTCCCAGGTTAGCACCTTTTTCTTTTTCTCCCTGTGATTCTTTTCAATTTGGCACTTTAAAGTTTTTGACACTGTCCTTTAGAGCATTTCAAGACTGGTTCAGATGGAAACAGATGGTAACAGATTGCATTTTGACTCTGTCAAGTCTTTTTGGACATAATTACTACCCCCTTCATCAAAAGTATGTTGACTTCATTTGTAAAGAGCAGTTAAACAGTGTTTAGATAATTTTCAGTTTGTAATTAGATTGTTAACTATCTACAGCAAGAGAATCAGTGGATCTGAGTAAATGGGTCTGACTCTTTTAATGAATTAAATAGCTTAGATTAAAGTTTGGGTTACCTGCTCCTAGAAATAATTTGCTTCCTCCTAGTTCATTCATTCTTTAACATTAAAAAAAAATTACAATTATCCTAATGCCAAATTTAGTATTCGCAACCAGATCTAACTAAAATGGAAATCCTCCAAGTTGATCCTAAGAATATTGCAGAGGTGGGGAGGCAAATGCTCCATCATGAGAAACTTGAAACTGATCCTTTCCTTTTTTCATTGTACCAGTCAAAAAACATACTAAAGTCATGGTCCCCTACAAACATACCTACGAAAGATTTCCTACCTTCTTTTTACCCTAAAATCCCCATTCTCATCTGCTCTATACCTACTTTTTGGTTCCTATTAAACATTTTGTCCTGCTTTATATCTTACTGGCTTTCAGCCACCAAGTCTTAGGTGCTACTATGAGTCCATCCTGACTTCTCTGGGCAGATGACCTCACCAATGTGTCCTGGAAGCTGACCTCTCCAGAGCCCTACCCAAGTAGGAAAAGCTAGAAAATAGGAAGAGGGTATAGACTGACTTGCCAATGTCAATGTCCAGTGGAGAAAGAATTACAGAAATCAAAGCTTCTTCTTTTTAAAAAATATTTATTTATTCCCTTTTGTTGCCCTTGTTGTTTCATTGTGGTATTTACTGTTGTTGATGTCATCGTTGTTGGATAGGACAGAGAGAAATGGAGAAAGGAGGGGAAGACAGACAGGAGGAGAGAAAGACACCTGCAGACCTGCTTCATAGCCTGTGAAGCAACCCCGCTGCAGGTAGGGAGCCAGGGGCTCAAACCGGGATCTTTACACTAGTCATTGTGCTTTGCACCACATGTGCTTAACCCACTGTGCTACCACCTGACTCCCAACTCCCACCTTCTGAACATCAAAATGATCGCTGTTCCATACTCGCAAAAGGAGAGAAATGTTAAGGGAAGATGACTAAAGGTCTCTTAACTCCAGTTCTATTAGGACCCAGAGAAAGAAGAGGAGAAGAAGAAGGAGGAGGAGGAGGAAGAGAGGAAGGAAAAGAGAACAATAATAATAATAATAATTAATAATATTTAAGAAGAAGAAGAAGGGGAAGGGGAAGGAGAGGTAGAAGAACATTTGGAAGTAGAAATTGATGTAGATGTGACTTGGGGAAAGAAGTCAAAACCATAGGGACAAATGGGTAATACATAAATATAGATAGTTATAGAAATAATAGTTGGCCCGTATATGTGACCTTGGAGAAACTACTACAGTTTCTGATGGAGGGAATGGGGACTCTGGTGGTGGGAAAGGAATGGGATTAAACTCCTGTTATCTCATAATTTTGTAAATAAATATTAAATCAGTAATAAAATTTATAAAAAATGAACAACTTTTAAGTTTTGCTGTTTGTTTATGGATTTTACTATAACAATTTTAGTGCTTTCTCATATAGACAAAGAGGAGAGGCACCATGACATTAGACATTCCTCTATTGCCATAGCATGTCCTATGTGGTCTTGGGGTTCGAACCGACTGCACATATGGCAAAGCAAAGCCTTATCTACTCACTTCTCTGTCACCTCAACACTACTTCTTGAAAGTGGTAGATGAAAATTGTCATATATTTGTGAGTTTGAGTGAGTCTTAATGGACCTGAAGGTAGGGCTGGTAAAATAGCTTACTTTGTGTTCTCCTTTGCCATTGAGTGAACCAGGTGCGAGTCTGCCCCCCTCCCCCCCACCACCACTGCACTGAAGGAAGCTTTGATGATGTGGTATCATTTACTTTCTCCCTTTCTGGCTCTTTCTCTATTGAAAAAGAAAACTCAAGGTAGGCAGAGAAATATACACAAAAATGTCTGCACACATATATGTTCAGATATATGAAAATTTAATTCAGAGTAAGAAGAAAATTCAAGTATCCAAAACAAAGGTATTACTGAATAGAAATAATCTGTAACATTAATTTATAATATGTAATCATCAATGCCTTTTCCAGCAACATAGGCAAACTTGGTACACATTTGGTTGTGACTTATGGCTACGGTAATATTGTTTACTTTGTGGAAGCTAACCTTGCCTGCTTGCTTTGAGAATTCTACACACTTGCCATACTTCTGGAAACTGACAATTTCTTGTGAACAAGTGTGCTCTGAGGTCATGAGACCCAGAGTGGCTGAGGAGTTCTAACTCCTAAAATTGTAACTCATACCCAGACTCCATTTTCTAAGGGAAACTTCCCTGGTAAGAACAGATACTAAATTTGATTTTAGTTAAAAGGTCTAGAAGTAGAAGATCCTCTCTTGAAGATATATCTAAAGACAGAAGAGATACCTATAGAAGGGCTTTATGTATACTTGTGTTCATAGCAGAATAATTTGTAATAGCCCTAATCTGGAATCAATCCAGATGTCCAACAACAGATGAGTGATTAGGAAGGTTATGGTATATATGCACAACAAAATACTACATAGTTGTTAAAATATGGTTTAGCCATCTCCTTAGACTCATCTTGGCTGGAACTTGAAGCAATTGTGTTAAGCAGATAGACCAAGAAAAAAAAAAAGTTGCAGATACTAAATGATCTCACTCATAAGTGGAATTTAAGAAACAAAGACAGAGAAAGACTATACAAAATAACCTTCAGAGGGAGGAGGAAGATGGAGGACTGAGAAGCTTCTAACAGCGAGTGCTCTGATCGCATAGTCGGCAATGGTAGGATTCTCTGCCTTTAGCAGGCCAGTCAATAAGGGGTGACACCAAAGAGGTGATTATAATTTAATTTGGGTTAAGAATTAGAGTAAAGGTGGCACGAACTAGCGGGGCTCCAGACTTCCCAGGCGGCGCCGGGCAAGGCGAGTGCGCCGGCATTGTACTCCGCCCGGGAAGGCGGCTCCTCCGCAGGTTGCAGAGCGCAGCAGGTAGAGGACCCGGAGAGAGCACTTTAGCTCAGGGGCTTTCTCTTGGGAGTCTCCAGGGTCCACCACGACCCTGAGGGCGGATCCAAAGACTTCTTGAGTATAGCACTCATTGGATCAAAGCACTTGGAGCTAGTTTTCATTTTCGAGAAATCCTTTAAAAAAGTCTGGAGGGGGGGGTTTCCCGGAAGATGGCAGACTGAGAAGTGGCTAGCCGCTGAGCTCCGGACACATCTCGTGTAAACAATAGAATTTTCTGCCTTTAGCAGGCCAGCCAATAAGTGGCCATAGCAGTGACACCAAGGAGGTGACTATAACTTAATTTGGGTTAAGAATTAGAGTAGGGGAAAAAAAATTCTTTTTTCTTCCTTTTAATTTTCAAGCATACATCCTTCCCGCCACCCCACGCCCCATAAGCAGTCCCTGGGACCAGCTCCTAGCAGGATACCCCATACCACCAAACATGATTTTTTTTTCCTTTGTTTTTTTTTTTAATTCACTGATACACATTTGGGAAGTTCCTTGCACTGCTCTTTAATTACAACTCTTCTTCTTATCTTCTCCCTTTTCTCTCTCTTATCTCTCTCTCTCTCTCTCTCTTTTTAATCTTGTCATACACTTCTTTCCTCCTTGCCTTTCTGAATTTGTGAATTACTTTGGGGAAGAAATCTGACTCAGAGTGGACTCTCTATGTGTGTATCTCTGCTCTAGTTGCTTTTCCCCTCTTGTTACCCCGAGAATATACACTGGATAGTAGATTTGCATAACTGTCTATTCTTGCTATCCTCTCTTTCTTTTCTCTTTCTACACTGGGATTTGGTTACTATTTTTTCAAGGAATGGAGAAATTGTTTGGCTAACTGGTAACGATTAAACTACTTCAATACTTACTTCAGTTGCTACTGTAATTCCGGAGGTTGGTGAGTGCAATTGTCATAAAGGTATTTAGTACAGTGTTACTTGTACGCAAGACACAACAACTGAGGAACAACAGAGCATTAAAAAAAGAGAGAAACACATAAATAAAAAAATGGGTAGATTAAAAACAAATAAAACTGCTACCCCAATGAATGAAGACAAGAGCCCAGAAGAAACCACAAATCAGTCAGAAGTAACCAAAGATAAGAAAAGTATGCAAGCAATAATAAACTAATTAATCACAGAAATGAAAACAACATTGGAGGAAAAGAATGGCAGTATTAGGGAAACAACAGTTGAGACCCCCAAGGAAAATACTGATTATCTTGAGGCAATTAGAGAACTGAAAGCTGAAAAGCTATAATGAAGAAAGAAGCGGAGGCAAGGGAAAGCAGACTAACAGAAGGAGAAAACAGAATTAGTCAGACAGAGGATGATTTAGAGAAAACTAAGAAATAGGTGAAAGAGCTTAAAAAGAGATTGAGAGACAATGAAAACAACAACAGAGACATATGGGATGATATCAAAAGAAGTAACATTCGTATAATTGGCCTGCCAGAGGAAGAAAGAGAGGAAGGGGAAGCAAACATTCTAGAGGAGATAATACAAGAAAACTTCCCACCGGAATAACAGAAAGGATATCAAGGTTCAAGAGGCCCAGAGAGTACCAAACAGAATCCACCCAGACCTGAAGACACCAAGACACATCATAGTCACAATGAGAAGAAGTAAGGATAAAGAAAGGATCCTAAAGGCTGCAAGAGAGAAACAAAAAGTCACATACAGGGGAAAACCCATAAGATTATCTGCAGATTTCTCCACTCAAACTCTAAAAGCCAGAAGCGAGTGGCAAGATATCTATCGAGCCCTGAATGAAAAAGGGTTTCAACCAAGGATAATATATCCTGCTAGACTTTCATTCAAGCTAGATGGAGGGATCAAAACCTTCTTAGACAAACAACAGTTTAAGGAGGCATCCATCACCAAGCCAGCCCTGAAAGAGGTACTAAAAGACCTCTTATAAACAAGAACATCACTATAATACTTGCAATATATCAGAGTAAACAAATTGTTTTTTAGAACAATGGCACTACAATACATTAAATCCATAATATCAATAAATGTCAATGGCTCAAACTCCCATCAAAAGGCACAGGGTGGGGGGATGGATCAGAAAACATAACCCAACCATATGCTGCTTGCAAGAATCCCATCTGTCACAACAAGATAAACACAGACTTAAAGTGACAGGATGCAAAACTATCATACAGGCAAACGGTCCACAAAAAAGGGCAGGAACAGCCATTCTCATCTCAGACACGATAGATTTTAAATTAAATAACGTAATAAAAGATAGGCAAGGACAATACATAATGATTAGAGGATCAATCAGCCAAGAAGACTTAACAATTATTAACATCTATGCACCCAACGAGGGACCATCTAAATACATTAAGCATCTACTGAAAGAATTTCAAAAATACATCAATAGTAATACAATAATAGTGGGAGACTTCAATACCCCACTCTCACACTTAGACAGATCAACAAAGCAGAGAACCAATAAAGATACAAGAGAATTGAATGAAGAGATTGACAGACTAGACCTCTTGGACATTTTCAGACTCCTCCACCCCCCAAAAATGGAATACACCTTCTTTTCAAATCCACATAACACATACTCAAGGATAGACCACATGTTAGGCCACAAAGACAGCATCAATAAATTCAAGAGCATTGAAATCATCCCAAATATCTTCTCAGACCACACTGGAGTAAAACTAACATTTAACAACAAACGGAAAATTATTAAAAGACATAGAATTTGGAAACTAAACAACATGCTCCTTAAGAACCACTGGGTCAGAGACTCACTCAAACAGGAAATTCAAATGTTCCTGGAAACTCATGAAAATGAAGACACAACCTATTAAAATATTTGGGACACAGCTAAAGCAGTACTGAGAGGGAAACTTATAGCCATACCATCACATATTAAACACCAATAAGAAGCCCAAATGAACGACCTTACTGCACACCTCAAGAACTTAGAGGAAGAGGAACAAAGGAACCCAAAGCAACCAGAAGGACAGAAATCACTAAAGTTAGAGCAGAAATAAACAACATCGAAAATAAAAGAACCATACAAAAGATCAATGAAGCCAAATGTTGGTTCTTTGAAAGATTAAACAAAATTGACAAACCCCTAGGCAGACTCACCAAACAAAAAAGAGAGAAGACTCAAATTAATAGAATTGTAAACGATGCAGGAGATATCACAACTGACACCACAGAAATCCAGAGAATCCCGCGAAACTTCTATAAAGAACTATATGCCACCAAGCTAGAGAATCTGGAAGAAATGGAACAATTCCTAGAAACCTATGCACTTCCAAAACTGAATCAAGAAGAACTACAAAATCTAAATGCACCAATCACAGACAAAGAAATTGAAACCGTTATTAAGAATCTCCCCAACAACAAAAGTCCTGGACCAGATGGCTTCACAAACGAATTCTACAAAACTTTCAGGAAACAGTTAATACCCATTCTTCTTAAGCTATTCCATAAGATTGAAGAAACAGGAATACTCCCTTCCACCTTCTATGAAGCCAACATCACCCTGATACCAAAAGCTGATAGGGACAGAACAAAAAAGGAAAACTACAGACCAATATCTCTGATGAACATAGATGCCAAAATAATAAACAAGATCTTGGCCAACCGGATACAGCAACACATCGAAAAGATTGTTCATCATGACCAAGTGGGATTCATCCCAGGAATGCAAGGCTGGTTCAACATCCATAAGTCAATCAATGTCATTCACCACATCAATAAAAGCAAAGCCAAAAACCACATGTTTATCTCAATAGATGCAGAGAAAGCCTTTGACAAAATCCAACACCCATTCATGCTCAAAACTCTACAAAAAATGGGAATAGATGGGAAATTCCTCAAGATAGTGGAGTCTATATATAGCAAACCTACAGCCAACATCATACTCAATGGACAGAAGCTGAAATCATTCCCCCTCAGATCGGGGACTAGACAGGGCTGTCCAATGTCACCGTTACTCTTCAACATAGTATTGGAAGTTCTTGCCATAGCAATCAGGCAAGAGAAAGAAATCAAAGGGGTACAGATTGGAAGGGAAGAAGTCAAGCTCTCACTATTTGCAGATGATATGATAGTATACATAGAAAGACCTAAAGAATCCAGTAGAAAATTACTGGAAGTTATTAGGGAATATAGCAAGGTATCAGGCTACAAAATCAATGTACAAAAATCAGTGGCATTTCTTTATGCAAACACTAAATCTGAAGAAGAAGACATCCAGAAATCACTCCCATTTACTGTTTCAGCAAAATCAATCAAATACCTAGGAATAAAGTTGACCAAAGAAGTGAAAGACTTGTATACTGAAAACTATGAGTCGCTACTCAAGGAGATAGAAACTGATACCAAGAAATGGAAAGATATCTCATGCTCATGGATTGGAAGAATAAATATCATCAAAATGAATATTCTCCCCAGAGCCATATACAAATTTAATGCAATACCCATCAAAGTTCCACCAAGCTTCTTTAAGAGAATAGAACAAACACTACAATCATTTATCTGGAACCTGAAAACACCTCGAATTGCCAAAAACATCTTAAGGAAAAGAAACAGAAATGGAGACATCACACTTCCAGACCTTAAACTATATTATAAAGCCATCATCATCAAAACAGCATCATACTGGAACAAAAATAGGCACACAGACCAGTGGAACAGAATTGAAAGCCCAGAAGTAAATCCCAACACCTATGGGCATCTAATCTTTGATAAGGGGGCCCAAAGGATTAAATGGAAAAAGGAGGCTCTCTTCAATAAATGGTGCTGGGAAAACTGGGTTGAAACATGCAGAAGAATGAAATTGAACCACTTTATCTCGCCAGAAACAAAAATCAACTCCAAATGGATCAAAGACCTAGATGTCAGACCAGAAACAATCAAATACTTAGAGGAAAACATTGGTAAAACACTTTCCCACATACACCTCAAGGACATCTTTGATGAATCAAACCCAATTGCAAGGAAGACTAAAGCAGAAACAAACCAATGGGACTACATCAAATTGAAAAGATTCTGCACATCCAAAGAAATTATTAAACAAACAGAGAGACCCCTCACAGAATGGGAGAAGATCTTCACATGCCAGACATCAGACAAGAGACTAATCACCAAAATATATAAAGAGCTCAGCAAACTTAGCCGCAAAAAAGCAAATGACCCCATCCAAAAATGGGCAGAGGAAATGAACAAAACATTCACCACAGAGGAGATCCAAAAGGCTAACAAACATATGAAAAACTGCGCTAGGTCACTGATTGTCAGAGAAATGCAAATTAAGACAACACTAAGATACCACCTCACTCCTGTAAGAATGGCATACATCAAAAAGGACAGCAGCAACAAATGCTGGAGAGGATGTGGGGACAGAGGAACCCTTTTACATTGCTGGTGGGAATGTAAATTGGTACAGCCTCTGTGGAGAGCAGTCTGGAAAACTCTCAGAAGGCTAGACATGGACCTTCCATATGATGCAGTAATTCCTCTCCTGGGGTTATACCCCAAGGACTCCATAACACCCAACCAAAAAGAGGTGTGTACTCCTATGTTCATAGCAGCACAATTCATAATAGCTAAAACCTGGAAGCAACCCAGGTGCCCAACAACAGATGAGTGGCTGAGAAAACTGTGGTATATATACACAATGGAATACTATGCAGCTGTCAAGAACAATGAACCCACCTTCTCTGACCCATCTTGGACAGAGCTAGAAGGAATTATGTTAAGTGAACTAAGTCAGAAAGATAAAGATGAGTATGGGATGATCCCACTCATCAACAGAAGCTGACTTAGAAGATCTGAAAGGGAAACTAAAAGCAGAACCTGATCAAATTGTAAGTAGGGCACCAAAGTAAAAACCTAGTGATGTGGGGTAGACATGTAGCTTCCTGGGCCAGTGGGGGGTGGGAGTGGGCGGGAGGGATAGGTCACAGTCCTTTTGTGGTGGGAATGGTGTTTATGTACACTCCTAGAAAAATGTAGACATATAAATCAGTAGTTAATTAATATGAGGGGGGAAATCAATTGTATGTCTCAAAGTTTCTCAAAAGACAAACTGAATCTTTTTAATATATAGGCTATGTATTTGATATGTGGACTCTCTCAAAAGCCTAGACCAAGTAGATTAGAAGCATCCAATAGCACAGCTATATACAAGATACTGGATACTGTACAGCAAACCATAACAAAGGGACTTTTCAAAGTTAACCCAATTAACAAATAATGTGATGATAATATTAACTATCGATTGTCTTTTTGAACCCTAAGACAGCAGGAACCTCACATCTTCACTATAGAGCCCCTACTTCCCCCAGTCCTGGAACCCTTGGATAGGGCCCACTTTCCCGTATGCATCTCCCAATCCAAACCAAATAATATTGCATCCGCCGATCACAACCTAACCAAAGCAACGATTGCCACCTCAACATGCTTCACCTCAGGCTGTATCCAGAGACTTCACGTGTGGAATGACAACCCTTCAACTTCATTACTCGGGTGAGACCTTTCCTTTTATAGTACACTCTAATTTCATCTCAGGTAGTTCACTTTCTAACAAAGTCCCATAACCTAGAGATACACCAGTTTCTGTGAGAGAGAGCTTATGTGCACACGTATCCATAAACTACTGCAAAATATAGACCTGAAAGCAGAAGTACACTAGAGTTTGCAGTGAGTACCTCCCTAACACTTCCTCTCCACTATTCCAAGCTTGGGATCCATGACTACTCAACAAATTGTTTGGCTTCATATGTTAACTCTCTTTTCAATCACCAGGTTCCAGATGCCACCAGGATGCTGGCTAGGCTTCCCTGGATTGAAGACCCCACCAATGTGTCCTGGAGCTCAGCTTCCCCAGAGACACACCTTACTAGGGAAAGAGAGAGGCAGTCTGGGAGTATGGACCGACCAGTCAACGCCCATGTTCAGCGGGGAAGCAATTACAGAATTCAGACCTTCTACCTTCTACAACCCTCAACGACCCTGGGTCCATGCTCCCAGAGGGCTAGAGAATGGGAAAGCTATCATGGGAGGGGGTGGGTTATGGGGATTGGGTGGTGGGAATTGTGTGGAGTTGTACCCCTCCTACCTTATGTTTTTGTTCATTAATCCTTTCTTAAATAAAAAATTAAAAAAAAAAAAAGAAAAGAGAGTTAACATATAAAGCCAAACAAGTTATTGACTAATCATGAACCTAAAGGCTGGAATAGTGCAGATGAAGAGTTGCGGGGGGGGGGGTGGGGGGGGTTGGTCTCCATTTTGTAGATAGTTAGTAGGCTTATTTTAGTTATATTCCAAAGGAACAGCATTTCTTATTCTCATTCTTACTATTTATTTCTAATATGATACCATCAGCTGCTGAAGAGATGCATACTTTATATTTCAAGGTTCTAACTCCAAATGTTTGGTTATATAAACAACAAGCTATTGCAAGGGAAATTCAAATGGGAGATTGTGTCATTAACTATAACAGTATATTTCAATATTAGATTGTTTGGAGATGAAGTTCTATTTACATGAGAAAGATAACAAAGACAGAACAAAAGAGAGCTAGAGGATCTGAGCATAGCTCAGCACTGGCCTGTACTTGGGCTGGGAATTGGGACTCCTAGAGCTCCAGGCATGCACATCTTATCCTCTGATACATAGAGCTATCAGCTGGCCCCATAAGAGGTTTTCCAATTAATGATGAAAATGCAACATGGATTTATGGAGTTATGGAGAGAGCACAGCAATTTTCACACTAGGCTTTCTTTTTTTTTTAATATTTTATTTATTCCCTTTTGTTGCCCTTGTTGTTTTATTGTTGTAGTTATTATTGTTGTTGTTGTTGTTGGATAGGACAGAGAGAAATGGAGAGAGGAGGGGAAGACAGAGAGGAGGAGAGAAAGATAGACACCTGCAGATCTGCTTCACCACCTGTGAAGCGACTCCTCTGCAGGTGGGGAGTAGGGGTTCGAACCGGGATCCTTACGCCGGTCCTTGTGCTTTGCGCCTCCTGCGCTTAACCTGCTGCGCTACAGCCTGACTCCCCACACTAGGCTTTCATGCCTGTCTCAGAGGTCCTAGGTTCAATCCACAGCACAATATGACAGAGCTGAGCAGTGTTCTGATTAAAAATAAATTATATATATATATTCCCTATACTTCTGAAAATAATATGTCCTCTCCAACTAAGGGCATTTTATTAGACAAATGATGGTACATTATGCTCCAGGATCTGCAGAAAATCAGATTTGTGCTTGAATGCTGTTAGATTCTGCTAATGGGCTGATTAGTAAGCTTTTCCCTCCAAAACACTCTATTTTAAATTATTGAGAGAAAATAATTATTTAAATGCATATTAAATAATAGTAAGCATTATAAACACATGTCTCAAAAATAATATCTGAGATACAGACTTTTAAAATACTCTCTATCTTAAAGGTCAAGAATGTTTTTTTACTTATTTATATTTTATTTATTGATTTGATAGAGATAGGAAGAAATCAAGAGGGGAATAGAGATAGAGAGGGAAAATAAGAAACACTAACACTTGTGGCACTGCTTCATCACTTGCAAATGGAGCTTCCCCCTTGCAAACAGGGACTGGAGCTTGAATCCTGGTCCTTTCACATTAAAACACGTGACCTCAACTAGGTGAGCCATCACCTGCCTGGCATTTTTGTTGTTGTTAGTATTACAGAAAAAAAAGTCCAAATATTTCTGAGCATGTGATAGGTACTAAATATTTATTCCTTATATATCCTTTGAATTGTTTTCTTATTTGTTTGACTTAATGAAAAATAAAGATGATGAATGATTCTTACCACACTGGAGCTGATACATGAATAATTCTCAGCGTGCTGCAAATATAGAAAATGCAATTTTTCTACTTTCTCTATTTTAGGTACTTATATGTAAACATGACTGTGTCGGATAATTTTTCTTCTAAAATTCATTTATTTATTATGAGAGAGGAAGGAGGAGGAGAGAAAAAAGGAGGACTTGAGTCTTGAATACTGCTCAGTTCTGGCATAATTTGGTGCTGGAGAATAAATCTGAGACCTGTCAGGCCTTTAGGATTACAAGTTGGTGCTATAAAAAAAAAATGAGTTTACTCCCCAGCCTAATATTTTCCAAGAAGAACTGTTCATTTAGGAGCTTGGTGATACACCTGGGTAAGTGTACATTACAATGCACAAGGACCTGGGTTCAAGGCTCCAATCTCCACCTGAAGAAGGAAAAGCTTCCTTTCTTATTTACATTCTTATTTTACAAGATAATTTTGGTCAGTTTGCTTATTTCTACCTCTCCCCACAAAAGGACAGCAACATTTGAAAAATATTTCATAGAACTGATAAAACATTTAGGGTGTAATCTTCTGGGAAGCTTTTAGCTTTTTCACTATCAAGCATCTTTATCAGTAAATGGCCACTCACTAAGTTGAAAAAGCTCATTTTTATTCTTAATTTGCTTCCTACTTCCAGTATGTTTGTATATTGAAAAAATGTGGCTTAAATTTTAATATGTTTTAAATAAAATATAGTATATTATGCTAATAATATGTTTACCAGGATTGCATTCTTGATATAAAACCTACTGGATAATTGCACATAATCTTTTTGCTTCTATTCTGAAGAAATTAATTTGTATTCATTTAGGATATTTGTATCTATCTATATGCTGTGGAATGACAACCCTTCAGCTTCATTACTCGGGTGAGACCTTTCCTTTAATAGTACACTCTAATTTCATCTCAGGTAGTTCACTTTCTAACAAAGTCCCATAACCTAGATATACACCAGTTTCTGTGAGAGAGAGCTTATGTGCACACGTATCCATAAACTACTGCAAAATATAGACCTGAAAGCAGAAGTACACTAGAGTTTGCAGTGAGTACCTCCCTAACACTTCCTCTCCACTATTCCAAGCTTGGGATCCATGATTGCTCAACAAATTGTTTGGCTTCATATGTTAACTCTCTTTTCAATCACCAGGTTCCAGATGCCACCAGGATGCTGGCTAGGCTTCCCTGGATTGAAGACCCCACCAATATGTCCTGGAGCTCAGCTTCCCCAGAGACACACCTTACTAGGGAAAGAGAGAGGCAGACTGGGGGTATAGACTGACCAGTCAACGCCCATGTTCAGCGGGGAAGCAATTACAGAAGCCAGACCTTCTACCTTCTGCAACCCTCAACGACCCTGGGTCCATGCTCCCAGAGGGCTAGAGAATGGGAAAGCTACCATGGGAGGGGGTGGGTTATGGGGATTGGGTGGTGGGAATTGTGTGGAGTTGTACCCCTCCTACCTTATGTTTTTGTTCATTAATCCTTTCTTAAATAAAAAATTAAAAAAAAAAGAAAAAAATAATAATAAGCTTCAAGGTGGTGTGTTACATCAAATCAGGGAACTCTGGGGAAGGAGGAGAAAAAAGTGGACAGAGAGGGCCTGTCGGCCCTGATCCATGATGGTGGAAAGGTACCCAAGAATAACAAATCGAAGAAACTCAATCTCAGCTTTCAGTTGTCAGGGTAGAAGGTGGTTTTCTGCATGACATTTAATATGCAGAGCAATTGACAAGCTACCCAGAACTAAGTTGGAGATGGTTATGTACAGTAAGTTAGATCATACTATAGAGAAATCTGCCCTAAATTGCAACTTTTTTTCCCAAACAGCCCTCATCCTGTTCTTTTATTGTCTTATTCTTGAAAAGCACTTCAAGGCAATAATTTCCTTCAATTTTCTTTAAACTCTCTGCGTGCACTAACCACGTGCTAAATCTGAAAAAATTGGAAGAAGTGCATAAAAATGTGAGTGGCATCACAAGCGAATATTACCAAATACATGAGAAGATTCAAAGCCAGGTTAATACTGCTATGGCTTGGAAGATAATTGAGGAGCTGCAGAAGGATGAAAAAAGCTACCAATATATAGCATAAAGTGATTTATCTTGGCCAGAAACTTTTTTTTTTTGCATGCTGAGTAACATCCTATCCCAAAGATGTTTGAATCCTACTCCCTTGAACCTGTCTGATATTGCAGAAGGAGACAATACAGCTGCCATTGTGCTAAGTACCTAGAGATGGAGAAATCATCAAATCACCATTGGAGTTGTTCCAATATCATCACAAGGTTTCTTTTTTTTTTTTTTAGGGATATGAGATTGTTTATTTATTTATAAAATGGAAACACTAACAAGACCATCAGATAAGACTGGTATAATTCCCACCACCAGAGCTCTGTAACACATCCCCTACCATGATAGCTTTCCTATTCTTTATCCCTCGTGAAGTATAGACCCAAAGCCATTATGGGGTGCAGAAGGTGCAATGTCTAGCTTCTGTAATTGCTTACCCAATGAACATAGGCGTTGACAGGTCAATCCATACTCCCAGCCTGTCTCTCTCTTTCCCTAGTAGGGCAGGGCTCTGAGGAAGCAGAGCTCCTGGACACATTGGTAGGGTTATCTGTTCAGGGAAGTCTGGTTGGCATTATGTTAGCATCTGGAACCTAGTGACTGAACAAGAGTTAATACATAAAGCCATACAAATCATTGCTTAATCATGAACCTAAAGGCTGGAATAGTGCAGATGAAGATTTGGGGTCTCTTTTTGGGAGATAGCTAGTAGGTCTATTTTAAGTATATTCCAAAGGGCCCATGATTTTATTATTTTTTTCTTGATCCTGACATCTGTTATGCAGGTGGACCCAAGTTATTGTCAGGGGAAATGATGTCATGGCTGGAAAAAGGTTTAGAAAGCTGGATCAGGGGGGAGAGTAGCTCCCACAAATGGGAAAAGTGTGTAAGTATTGTTGACTGTAAACACCATTGATTTGATCTGGGGCCCATATTCAGCATAGGAGCTTATATAACCTCTACATCCTGTAGGTTCAAAGTTGAAAACAAGGTTTCTTTAAACATGGAAGAAAATTAGCAAAGAGTTTGGGGCTTCAGTAATTTGTTGCTAAATATGAAGACAGGGAAGAAGAATAGGCATCTCTAAAGGATGAAAAAAGTTTGGATATGTCTCCTAAGTTTTCAGAAGTTCAACCCATCTGATCTGTCCAATATCTTGATCATAATTCTATTCAGATCTATAAATTTGCAAGTAAAATGTGTGTTGTTCTAAACCATCAAGTTTGGAATAATTTATTAGGCAAGTAATATAGGAGATTCTCTCTTTTTTCTTATTTCCCCACAAAGAAAGAATTAATAGTTATTTATTAGGTAACATTTTCAACTCACCCCCACCTCTGACTCAGCATAATGAGAATATTTTAATGAGAGAGAAAGAGCAAAATAGAGGTACAGATAGTAATACAAGAGTGCTGCTACATATTTACTTATTTATTTTCTTTCTCTCTAAAGAACTCAAGACTTCCAAGCCTCAGATATGAAAGATTTTTCATAAGCATTATATAAACCCTAGACTCCGCATATAAACAGAACTAAAGGAATCATGTTTCAGTTACCTATTTATAATCTTGCTAGACTTGACCTTTATGAACAAATATATCAACTTAACAAACTTTCATTTGAGACCACCAAGCTCTCTGGTGACATAAGGAAACAATTACTTGGAAGCAACCTAGATGTCCAACAACATATGAGTGGCTAAGAAAGCTGTGGTATATATACGTAGTGGAATACTCCTCATCTATTAAGAATAATAAATTAAACTTCTTCACCTTATCTTGGATACAGCTTAAAGGAATCCTGTTAAATGAGATAAACCAGAAAGAAGATGAAAATGAGATGATCTCACTCAAGGGCAGAAACTGAGAAATAAGAAAAGGAATATCAAGTAGAACTTGGAATTGTTTTTGTACATTGCACCAAAGTAAAAGACTAGGAAAGTAAAAGACTAGGAAAGGGGCTGCTTTCAGGTCCTGGTGCATGATGGTGGAGGAGGCCTAGGCTGGGGGTGAGAGTATTTTGCAGAAAACTGAAAATTTTTACACATGTATCAACAACTGTATTTACTGTGAACTATTAATCCCCCCAATAAAAAACCTTCTTGTTTCCACATTAAAAAGTGTTTTGGAGTATTAGAAAAGAAAACATAAATAACTACATAAAAAGAAAAGAAAAATTATATACACTTTATAACCACAACAGTGGGCATTATGATTTTTAAATTCATAAATATATGGCCTTTGAAAATAGTGATGAATGTATTGTATAGACTGAAATAAGGGAAATAATTTTCATTCTATGCTAATAAAATTTTGCTACCAGGTAGCTAAACAGATCATAAGCAAAGCTTGGCAAAAATTTGTCTATATACAAATGTCTGTATAGCATTTTTCCCTAATGTTAATCAACACATTATTTTCTTTCTGTGTATATTTTATCTGTAACAAAGGCAACATACTTCTGTATTTCTGTAACTTGTATCTATTGAACAGTCATCTGTATCAGAGGCAGAAAAATGCTTGTACTTCTATGACATGTATTTACGTAGTTCTTTTCTTTTGAATAAGTGTCAAGGGTAAATTAGAGTAAAGCTATTGAGATCTTTAAAAAAATAGAATAAAATTATTGTAGCCTGTGCAGTGGTACAGTGCATTAAGTTCTGAATTCTCAAGCCTAAGATTCTGAGTTCAATCCTTGGCATTTCTTGCAAAATGATGCCCTCTTTCTCTTAGATAAATAGATATATGATAGATAGACAGATGATCATAGATAGATGGATAGGTGATAAGATAGCAAGTAGATCTTTAATTAAATTTTTTGTTTTATAGGAAGCTAACAATCTATATTATACATACATAGAAAGGTCATTAGTCCTCTTCCTTAGACACAACTTAAATGGGATTGCTTCTTGTTTTCATTTCTCTTCTAGATTGCTGTTCGCATATTGAAATGCAGTTGAGTTTTGTGGGCTGTTCTTATAGCCTGCTGCTTGACTATACAATTTTATTATGTCTAACAGTTTTTAGAGCTATCTTTAAAGTCTCCTGTGAATGTTATCATCTGTAAATAGTTGTAGTTTTGCTTACTCTTTTGCAATTATAAGTCCCTTAATTTCCTTGAGAAAGATATAGATATTTCTTCTATTACTCTCCCATTCTCATCTGCCTAAGTCACTGTGTTGCCATGAAGATCAAAGACTGTGGACTTCCAGGAGGGGGCGTGATTTATGGAGTAGCTGCAATCAGACCTTCACTCTACCTGATACAACTATTAAATACAGCAAGAGACCAAGTTGGACACAAAATCTACAGCTGATAAAAATCCACAGCCTCACGTGGGTGCCAGCGCACACAGTTGAGGCAATGGGAGTGGGTTGGAAGACAAGATGGGTGGAAAAGAGAGCTCTGGGCTAACGGTGCTAGGCACTGACCCTCACCATCTTGGGCAGTAATGCAGTTAGCAGACTTCTCTGAAGAAAAGAAATTGGAGTTTAAAACTTCTCAATCTTTGACTTGGGGTTCTTTCGTTTTTTTCTCAGTCTAAGTTTAAGACAAAGACAAAACTCAGCCAATAAGGTAGCCCAAAACACCCCTCCCCACACCCATGGCTGCAGATTCAAGTAAGTGGAAAGCAAAGACCACAACAGCACCACCTGCTGGCCAACATAACCAACACCATGCATGCGAAAACAAAGGCTGAAAGTTAAATGGTATGTCACATCAAACAGAGAAAAGTAAATCAGGTGAAATCCATGAAATTCCAGACACAGAAAGTCTACAAAGATAGACTATAGAATCTTGTGAGAACTTTACAAGAACATAAGCAAGAGTTGAAAGAGAATTTTTCTTTTCTTTTTTTCTTTTATTTAAGAAAGGAGACATTAACAAAACCATAGGATAAGAGGGGAACAGCTCCACACAATTCCCACAACCCAATCTCCATTTCCCATCCCCTCCCCTGATAGCTTTCTCATTCTCTATCTCTCTGGGAATATGGACCAAGGGCCATTGTAGGTTGCTGAAGGTGGAAGGTCTGGCTTCTGTAATTGCTTCCCCGATGACCATGGGCATTGACTGGTTGATCCATACTCCAGTCTGCCTCTCTCTTTCCCTAGTAAGGTGGGTCTCTGGGGAAGCAGAGCTCCAGGACACATTGGTGGGGTCGTCAATCCAGGAAAGATAAACAGGAAACCAGGAAATGGGAGAATATATTTGCACATCATACTTCAGACAGACACTTGATATCAAGCATCTATATAGAACTCATTAAGCTCAACAAAAAGAAAAAGAACAACTCAATAAAAAAGTGGGCAGAGGACACATGTAGACAGTTCTCCAAAGCAGAGACATGCATGGCCCACAGACATAAGCAGAAATGTTCTAATTCTATCATCATCAGAGAAAAACAAATTAAAACCACACTGAAGTACCACCTCACATTTGTAAGAATGGCCTACATCAAAAAAACAGGAGAATATAAATGTTGGAAAAGATGTGGAGAGAAAAGAACTCTAATACACTGCTGGTGGGAATACAAAATGGTACAACCAATATGGAGAACATGGAGAATACTTAAGCAAATACAGATGGAAATACCTAACGACCCAGCAGTCCCACTACTAGACATTTATCCAAAAGAGATAATATCACTAATTTAAAGGGATATATGCACTCCCATGTTCATAACCGCATTTTCTACAGTAGCAAAAATTTGGAAGCAAACGAAATGTCCCTCCATGATTCATTAAAAAAGTTATGGGATGGGGGGGGGGGTTCCTGGAAGATGGCGGACTGAGAAGCTGCTAGTGGCTTGAGCTCTGACCACATCTCCTGGAAACGGTAGGATTTTCTGCCTTTAGTAGGCCAGTGAATAAGGGGTCCTAGCGGTGACACCAAGTAGGTGACTATAACTAAATTTGGATTAACAATTAGAGTAGGAAAAAAAGGGAAAAATTTCTTTTCCTTTTAATTTTTAAGCATACCTCCTCCCCCTTCCCCCCCCAACCAGTCCCTGGGACCAGCTGCTAGCAGGCTCCCCTGCTAAGCTTCTGTCTTTACCAAATTCCTATCCCACCAGGGAATATCATTCATTCTAAGTCTATACCCTTCTGAAACCTCTGTTTTTTTTCTTTCTAAGTAGCCATACCCCCCCACCTCACCCCACATAGCTAATTAAATAATTAAAAATAAGTTAATTAAAAAAACCTTTTCTTTCACTGCTCTTTTATGACTGTATTTTTACTTATCTTTTTCTTTTTTCTCTCTCTTTTTTTTTTTTTCTTTTTCTCATTCTTGTCATCCTTTCTTCCTTAATCCTACAGCTTCCAAAGCCACAGCCCCCAGCCCCCACACCACCAAACAGTGTGCTTTTTTGAGTTCACTAATACACATTTGGGAATTATTTGGGGGAAGAATTCTGACTCAGTGTGGACTCTCACTGCGAGTGTCTCTGCTCAACTTCCCTTCCTCCTTTAGCTACCCCTAGAATATACAGTGGATAGTAGATTTGCATAACTGTCTATTTCAGCTATCCTTGTCTGGTCCTAAGGTTTTTTTTTTTCTCATTATTAACAATCAGCTGCCTCTGATCACAAGGTTTGAGGTAATCAGGGACAGGGTTTTTATTTTATTTTATTTTTACCCTGCTCTATTTTACTTTTAATATCATATAAATGCATATAAATTCCCCCCCTTTAGATTGACCAGAATTAACTCTTAGCATATATTTCAGTGCTAGGGTAGTGGGCATCTTATCTATTATAGGAAGAACTTGTCTCATTAATCCTACCTCCTTTACAGACTCTCCCCTCCATCCCCCTCCTAGCTAATCAAAAAAATTAAAATAAATTAAATTAAATTAAAAATAAAGTAATAAAAATATTTCCTTTCACTGCTCTTTAATTACAGATCTTTTTCTTATCTTTTCGCTTTTCTCTCTCTTGTCCCTTGTTTCTTTATCTTTTTTTTATCTTTCCATACACTTCTTCCTTCCTTCTTCTTTGCCTTTCTAAATTTGTGAATATTGGGGGGAAGAAATCTGACTCAGAGTGGACTCTCTATGTGTGTATCTCTGCTCTACATCCCTTTCCCCTCTTGTTACCCCTAGAATATACAGTGGAGAATAGATTTGTATAACTGTCAATTCTTGCTATCCCTTCTTTCTTTTCTCTTTCTTATTCACTGGGATTTAGTTACTATTTTTTCACGGACTGGATAAATTTTTGACTAACTGATAATGATTAAAATGCTTCAATACTTACTTCAGTTGCTACTGTAATTCCTGAGGTTGGAGAGTGCAATTGTCATAAAGGTATTTAGTACAGTGTTGCTTGTATTCAAGACACAAAAACTGAGGAACAACAGAGCATATAAAAAAAGAAACACATAAATCAAAAAAATGGGTAGATCAAAAACAAATAAAACTGCTACTCCAATGAATGAAGAGCCCAGAAGAAACTACAAATCAGCCAGAAGTAATCATAGATAAGAAAAGTATGCAAGCAATAGTAAACTTATTAATCACAGAAACGAAAACAACACTGGAGGAAAGAAATGGCAGTATTAGGGAAACAAACGTTGAAACCCCCAAAGAAAATACTGATTATCTTGAGGCAATTAGAGAACTGAAAGCTGAAATAGCTGTAATGAAGAAAGAAGCTGAGGCAAGGGAAAGCAGACTAACAGAAGCAGAAAACAAAATTAGTCAGACAGAGGATGAGTTAGAGAAAATGAAGAAAGAGGTGAAAGAGCTTAAAAAGAGATTGAGAGACACTGAAAACAACAACATAGACATATGGGATGATCTCAAAAGAAGTAACATTTGCAGAATTGCCCTGCCAGAGAAAGAGAGAGGCAGGGGAAGCAAACATTCTACAGGAAGTAATAAAAGAAAACTTCCCTGACCTGAATAACAGAAAGGACATCAAGATTCAAGAGGCCCAGAGAGTACCAAACAGAATCAACCCAGACCTGAAGACACCAAGACACATCATAGTCACAATGAGAAGAAGTAAGGATAAAGAAAGGATCCTAAAGGCTGCAAGAGAGAAACAAAAAGTCACATACAAGGGAAAATCCAAAAGATTATCTGCAGACTTCTCCACTCAAACTCTAAAAGCCAGAAGGGAATGGCAAGATATCTATCGAGCCCTGAATGAAAAAGGGTTTCAACCAAGGATAATATATCCTGCTAGACTTTCATTCAAACTAGATGGAGGGATCAAAACCATCTTAGACAAACAAAAGTTAAAGGAGGCAACCATCACCAAGCCGGCCCTGAAAGAGGTACTAAAAGACCTCTTATAAACAAGAACATCAATATAATACTGGCAATATATCAGAGCAAACAAAAAAAATTTTTTGAACAATGGCACTATAATACATTAAATCCATAATATCAATAAACGTCAATGGCCTAAACTCACCCATCAAAAGGCACAGGGTGGGGGGATGGATCAGAAAACATAACCCAACCATATGCTGCTTGCAAGAATCCCATCTGTCACAAGAAGATAAACACAGACTTAAAGTGAAAGGATGGAAAACTATAATACAGGCTAACGGACCACAAAAAAAGGGCAGGAACATCTCAGACACGATAGATTTTAAATTAAATGTAAATAGAATGAAGTGGTTATGTAAATAGAATAGTGTTAAGCAGGGGTGATTTAAACCAAATGAAGCAGAAGGGGTCTCATGCATACCAACAGGTTGTGTCTTCATTTTCATTAGTTTCCAGGAACATTTGAATTTCCTGCTTGAGTGACTCTCTGACCCAGTGGTTCTTAAGGAGTATGTTGTTTAGTTTCCAAATTCTGTGACTTTTAATAATTGTCTGTTTGTTGTTAAATGTTAGTTTTACTCCACTGTGGTCTGAGAAGATACTTGGGATGATTTCAATGTTCTTGAATTTATTGATGTTGTCTTTGTGGCCTAACATGTGGTCTATCCTTGAGTATGTGTTATGTGGATTTGAAAAGAAGGTGTATTCCAGTTTTTTGGAGTCAAGGACTCTGAAAATGTCCAAGAGGTCTAGTCTGTCAATCTCTTCATCAATTCTTTTGTATCTTTGTTGGTTCTCTGCTTTGTTGATCTGTCTAGGTGTGAGAGTGGGGTATTGAAGTCTCCCACTATTATTGTATTACTATTAATGTATTTTTGAAATTCTTTCAGTAGGTGCTTGACATATTTAGATGGTCCCTCATTGGGTGCATAGATGTTAATGATTGTTAAGTCTTCTTGGCTGATTGACCTTCTAATCATTATGCAATGTCCTTGCCTATATTTTATGACTTTATTTAATTTAAAATCTATTGTGTTTGAGATGTTCACTTTCTAACAAAGTCCCAAAACCTAGATATACACCAGTTTCTGTGAGAGAGAGCATATCTTCACATGTATCTATAAACTACTGCAAAACATATACCTGAAAGTAGAAATACACTAGAGTTTGCAGTGAGTACCTCCCTAACACTTCCTCTCCACTGTTCCGAGCTTTGGGTCCATGATTGCTCAACAATTTGTTTGGCTTCATATGTTAACTCTCTTTTCAGTCACCAGATTCCAGATGCCATCAGGATGCTGGCCAGGCTTTCCTGGATTGAATACCCCACTAATGTGTACTGGAGCTCAGCTTCCCCAGAGACTCACCCTACTAGGGAAAGAGAGAGGCAGACTGGGAGTATGGACCAACCAGTCAACCCCCATGTTCAGCGGGGAAGCAATTACAGAAGCCAGACCTTCTACCTTCTGCAACCCTCAATGACCCTGGGTCCATGCTCCCATAGGGATGGAGAATGGGAAAGCTATCAGGGGAGGGGGTGGGATATGGAGATTGGGTGGTGGAAATTGTGTGGAATTGTACCCCTCCTACCCTGTGGTTTTGTTAATTAATCCTTTATTAAATAAAAAAAAATGTTATGGGACATATACTCAATTGAATATTACTCAGCAATAAAAAAAAAAGATGATTTTACACCCGTGGATAAAAAGGATGAAACTTGAGAACATTATACTTAGTGAAATAAGCAATGAGGTAAAGGAAAACTGTAGGATGGTCTCACTCATATGTGGAATTTAGAGAACTGAACACACATACTTAAAATAAACAACCAGACACCACACAACACATATTTAAAATGGGAAAACTATTGTGGTTACCTGGGGGGGGGGCTTGAGGCACAGACTTTCAGTGGCGGGGAAGATGTGAAACTCTAGTCTTATCACTATTTAGTCCTATCAATATGACACGTGGGAGAGGTGGATAGATTTAAAATCTCAAGTCCCCAACTGCCTAGACTATAGCCCTAAGCACAAATACTAGCTCTTGCTAATATTTATCTTAGATTTGCAAAATGATCATACTCTGTTAAAAGGATTAATTGTATATGGATCTCTAAAAATGTATCAGAAAATAAAGCTCTGCAGACATCTAAATCAACTACAGCTTTAGGCCAGATAGGTCAAGACCTTTTGACCTTGTAAGTATTTAAAATACAAGAAGGTCTGGATACCACTAGAAGCCTTCAGATCATAGTGAAGTTAAGTATAATAACACAGATACTTAGCCCCCCAACTAACCTGGCTATAAGAATTAATTAATGATATTTTAACTTTCTTTAAGACTATAAGAAACCCCTTGCATCCTTTTTAAGACCTGCATTTCTTTTAGTCCTGGTACTTCTAGTTACCCATAGTTATTGAAATTCCTTTTCTGTGATTCCTTACTGCCATACCAACCCAGCCAACTTTAACAAAATCGCTACTGGTGCTGCCACCCCACATGATGCTGCTACTGAACTCCTACTGTGGACTGTAACCTGAGATACCAGCCTGAGAAGTCAATCTCACAACTCTTCAAATCTGGTGCTCCATTCTGACACCATTCTCTCAGACAACATTCTCATCCAACGTCAGGTTAGTTACCAAATTCAAGCAAAACTATTATAGTTTTATGACCCAGGAACATGCCTAAAATGGTTTCCTTAGCTTTCTTCTGCCCTAAAATCCCTAATCTCATCTGCTCTGATCCTACTTTCTGGTTCCTGTTCATTAGCCATCTTGTCTCAACTTAGGTCATGCCACCCTCCAGATACCAGGCTGCAGATGCCACCATGACTCCACCCCGATTTCTCTGGGCAGATGATCTCACCAGTGTGTCCTGGATACTCGCTTCTCCAGTGATCTGGTCCACTAAAGAAAGATAGAAACAGGCTGGGGTATAGATTGACCTGCCAAGGCCCGTGCTCAGCAGAGAAGCAGCTACAGTTCTGCTCCCCATAAACAACCTTGATCCATACTCCCAGTGGGGGGGGGGGGAGTGATAGGATAAAGATAATGGAACACTGCACTCCAGCTCCATCAGCACCCAGAGATAGAGAGAAAAAAAAGGAGAGGGACATATGGAGGTAGCTTTCATGTCATGAGAGGTTTAAAACAAAAGAGAGGATTGAATAAGGAAAAGAAGGGGTAACTTTGTATAAATGTGGACAGATAGTTGTAGAGAAGATGGTCAGCCCATGTCTACAACTTTAGGGGAACTGTGGTGGATTGCAGTGGGGAGAGTGAAGATTCAGAACTCTGGTGGTGAGAATGGTGTGGATTCAAGCCCCTGACATGCAATTCTGTAATATATATATATATATATATATATATATATATATATATATATATATGGAAAAAGGAGTAAAAATATTTTTTTAAAAAAGATCAAAGATTGTCTGGAAAATGCTTATGCAATAAATAAACAACTTTTTCCCTTCTTTCCTCAAACACTCAGGTTATTTTCTGACAATTTAAAAAATGGAAATATTTCTTTTAATTGAAAGCTCTACAGTTAAGTATATCTCTAGGGAATCCACTTAGTAAGAACATATGCCTATTCAATATACTCTACATATATTAAGTAGCTATAAAACAACTAATACATGTTAAATATTTCTTATGCTATTTTATTACATCATTACAATAAAATGATAGTCTTAAGTTTTTCTATTAGTCTCCAATCCTGAAAATTAGAAATATGAGATTTAAAGGTCAAGAAAATGTTCCAAGTCTTGCTCATGGTCTTAAAGGAAAGATTTCATCCTATCTAGTCTCCTTTTATAGTTTCAAAGCCAAATTGTAACGTAGGCTTAGATTTATTTATTTACTTATTTTTATTTAAGAAAGGATTAAATAACAAAACCATAGGGTAGGAGAGGTACAATTCCATACAATTCCCACCAACCGATCTCCGTTTCCCATCCCCTTCCCTGATAGTTTTCCCATTCTCTATCCCTCTGGGAGCATGGACCCAGGGTCATTGTGGGTTGCAGAAGGTAGAAGGTCTCACTTCTGTAATTGCTTCCCCGCTGAACATGGGTGTTGACTGGTCGGTCCACACTCCCAGTCTGCCTCTCTCTTTCCCTAGTAGGGTGAGTCTCTGGGGAAGCTGAGCTCCAGTACACATTGGTGGGGTCTTCAGTCTAGGGAAGCCTGGCCGGCATCCTGATGACATCTGGAACCTGGTGACTGAAAAGAGAGTTAACATACGAAGCCAAACAAATTGTTGAGCAATCATAGACCCAAAGCTTGGAATAGTGGAGAGGAAATGTTAGAAGGGTACTTACAGCAAACTCTAGTGCACTTCTGCTTTCAGGCATATGTTTTGCAGTAGTTTACGGATACGTGTGAACATATGCTCTCTCTCACAGAAACTGGTGTATATCTAGGTTTTGGGACTTTGTTAGAAAGTGAACCACCTGAGATGAAATTAGAGTATACTATGAAAGGAAAGGTCTCACCCGAGTAATGAAGCTGAAGGGTTGTCATTCCACATGTGAAGTCTCTGGACACAGTCTGAAGTGAAGCATGTTGAGGTGGCAATCATTGTGTTGGTTAGGTTGTGATCAGCGGATGCAATATTATTTGATATGGATTGGGAGATGCATACGGGAAAGTGGGCCCTATCCAAGGGTTCCAGGACTGGGGGAAGTAGAGGCTCTATAGTGGAGATGTGAGGTTCTTGCTGTCTTAGGGTTCAAAAAGACAATCGATAGTTAATGTTATCATCACATTATTTGGTAATTGGGTTAACTCTGCAAAGTCCTTTTGTTATGGTTTGCTGTACAGTACGCAGTATCTTGTATATAGCTGTGCTATTTGATGCTTCTGATCTACTTGGTCTAGGATTTTGAGAGAGTCTGCATATCAATTACACAGCCTATATATTGAAAAGATTCAGTTTGTGTTTTGCTGTTTCTGGTTAGCCAAGATCTTGTTTAATATTTTGGCATCTATGTTCATCAGAGATATTGGTCTGTAGTTTTCCTTTTTTATTCTGTCCCTATCAGATTTTGGTATCAGGGTGATGTTAGCTTCATAGAAGGTGGAAAGGAGAATTCCTGTTTCTTCAATCTTATGGAAAAGCTTAAGAAGTATGGGTAACTGTTTCCTGACAGTTTTGTAGAATTCATTTGTGAAGCCATCTGGTCCAGGACTTTTGTTGTTGGGGAGGTTTTTAATAACAGTTTCAATTTCTTTGTTTGTAATTGGTGCATGTAGATTTTGTAGTTCTTCTTGGTTCAGTTTTGGAAGGGCAGGATTCTCTGGATTTCTGTGGTAGCAGTTGTGATATCTCCTCCATCATTTACAATTCTATTAATTTGAGTATTCTCTCTTTTTTGTTTGGTGAGTCTGGCTAGGGGTTTGCCAATTTTGTTTAATCTTTCAAAGAACCAACATTTGGCTTCATTGATCTTTTGTATGGTTCTTTTATTTTCGATGTTGTTTATTTCTGCTCTAACTTATTGATTTATGTCCTTCTGGATTCCTTAGGGTTCCTTTGTTCCTCTTCCTCTAAGTCCTTGAGGTGTGCAGTAAGGTCGTTCATTTGAGCTTTTCCTTGGTGTTTAATATGTGATTGTATGGCTGTAAGTTTCCCTCTCGGTACTGCTTTAGCTGTGTCCCTAATATATGTGAATCTCTGACCCAGTGGTTCTTAAGGAGTATGTTGTTTAGTTTCCAAATTCTGTGGCTTTTAATAATTGTCTGTTTGTTGTTAAATGTTAGTTTTACTGCACTTTGGTCTGAGAAGATGATTTCAATTTACTTGGGATGATTTCAATGTTCTTGAATTTATTGATGTTGTCTTTGTGGCCTAACATGTGGTCTATCCTTGAGTATGTGTTATGTGGATTTGAAAAGAAGGTGTATTCCAGTTTTTTGGAGTCAAGGACTCTGAAAATGTCCAAGAGGTCTAGTCTGTCAATCTCTTCATTCAATTCTCTTGTATCTTTGTTGGTTCTCTGCTTTGTTGATATGTCTAAGTGTGGGAGTGGGGTATTGAAGTCTCCCACTATTATTGTATTACTATTGATGTATTTTTGAAATTCTTTCAGTAGGTGCTTGACGTGTTTAGATGGTCCCTCATTGGGTGCATAGATGTTAATGATTGTTAAGTCTTCTTGGCTGATTGATCCTCTTATCATTATGTGATGTCCTTGCCTGTATTTTATTACTTTATTTAATTTAAAATCTATTGTGTTTGAGATGAGAATGGCTGTTCCTGCCCTTTTTTGTGGTCCATTAGCCTGTAAGGTAATTTTCCATCCTTTCACTTTAAGTCTGTGTTTATTTTGTTTTGACAGATGGGATTCTTGCAAGCAGCATATGGTTGGATTATGTTTTCTGATCCATCCCCCCACTCTGTGCCTTTTGATGGGTGAGTTTAAGCCATTGACATTTATTGATATTATGGATTTAATGTATTGTAGTGCCATTGTTCAAAAAAAATTTTTTTGTTTGTTTGCTCTGATATATTGCCAGTATTATATTGATGTTCTTGTTTATAAGAGGTCTTTTAGAACCTCTTTCAGGGCCGGTTTGGTGATGGTTGCCTCCTTTAACTGTTGTTTGTCTAAGAAGGTTTTGATCCCTCCATCTAGTTTGAATGAAAGTCTAGCAGGATATATTATCCTTGGTTGAAACCCTTTTTCATTCAGGGACCAATAGATATCTTGCCATTCTCTTCTAGCTTTTAGAGTTTGAGTGGAGAAATCTGCAGATAATCTTATGGGTTTTCCCTTGTATGTGACTTTTTGTTTCTCTCTTGCAGCCTTTAGGATCCTTTTTTATTCTTACTACTTCTCATTGTGACTATGATGTGTCTTGGTGTCTTCAGGTATAGGTTGATTCTATTTGGTATTCTCTGGGCCTCTTGAATCTTGATGTCCTTTCTGTTATTCAGGTCTGGGAAGTTTTCTTCTATTCTTTCCTCTAGAATGTTTGCTTCCCTTTCCTCTCTTTCTTCCTCTGGTATGCCAATTCTGCGAATGTTACTTCTTTTGAGATTATCCCATATGTCTGTTGTTGTTTTCAGTGTCTCTCAATCTCTTTTTGAGCTCTTTCACTTCTTTCTTCATTTTCTCTAACTCATCCTCTGTCTGACTAATTTTGTTTTCTGCTTCTGTTAGTCTGCTTTCCCTTGCCTCAGCTTCTTTATTCATTACAGCTATTTCAGCTTTCAGTTCAGCTTTCAGTTCTCTAATTGCCTCAAGATAATCAGTATTTTCCTTGGGGGTCTCAACTGTTGTTTCCCTAATACTGCCATTCCTTTCCTCTAATGTTGTTTTCATTTCTGTGATTAATACATTTATTATTGCTTGCATACTTTTCTTATCTATGGTTACTTCTGGCTGATATGTAGTTTCTTATGTGCTCTTGTCTTCATTCATTGGAGTAGCAGTTTTATTTGTTTTTGATCTACCCATTTTTTTAATTTATGTATTTATTTTTTTGTGCTCTGTTGTTCCTCAGTTGTTGTGTCTTGAGTACAAGCAACACTGTACTAAATACCTTTATGACAATTGCACTCACCAACCTCAGGAATTACAGTAGCAACTGAAGCAAGTATTGAAGCATTTTAATCACTATCAGTTAGCCAAACAATTTATCCAGTCCGTGAAAAAATAGTAACCAAATCCCAGTGAATAAGAAAGAGAAAAGAAAGAAGGGATAGCAAGAGTAGACACTTATGCAAATCTGCTATCCACTGTATATTCTTGGGGTAACAAGAGAGGAAAGGGAACTAGAGCAGAGATACACACATAGAGAGTCCACTCTGAGTCAGATTTATTCCCCCCAATATTCACAAATTTAGAAAGGCAAAGAATAAGGAAGAAGTGTATGACAAGATAAAAAAAAAAAGAAAAGAAAAAGAAAAAAATAAAAAAGAGACAAGTGAGAGAAAAGGGAAAATAGGAGAAAAAGAGCTGTAATTGAAGAGCTGTTAAAAGAAAAAAAACCCTCAGGACTAGACAAGGATGGCTGAAATAGACAGTTATGCAAATCTACTATCCACTGTATATTCTAGGGGTGGCTAAAGGAGGAAGGGAAGTTGAGCAGAGACACTTGCAGTGAGAGTCCACACTGAGTCAAAATTCTTCCCCAAAATAATTCCCAAATGTGTATCAGTGAATTCAAAAAATCACAGTTTGGTGGTGTGGGGGCTGGGGCCTGTGGCTTTAGAAGTTGTAGGATTAAGGAAGAAAGGATCATAAGAATGAGAAAAAGAAGAAAAAAAAGAGAGAGAAAAAAAAGAAAAAGATAAGAAAAAGAACAGTCATAAAAGAGCGGTGAAAGGAAAGATTTTTTTTATTTATTTATTTTTAATTATTTAATTTCCTATGCGGGGTGAGGTGGGGGGGTTGGCTACTTAGAAAGAAAAAAAGGCCAGAGGTTTCAGACGGGTATAGACTTAGAATGAATGATACTCCCTGATGGGAGAGGAATTTGGTAAAGACAGAAGCTCAGCAAGGGAGCTTGCTAGGAGCTGGTCCTCAGGCACTGGTTATGGGGGGGTGGGAATGGGGAGGAGGTGTGATTTATAATTAAATGGAAAAAAAAATTTTCCCCCTTTTTTTCTACTCTATTTCTTAACCCAAATTAAGTTATAGTCACCTCCTTGGTGTCACCGCTTCCGCCATCTTCCGGGAACTCCAGGCTTAGATTTATATTTGTTATTTTCACATAAACCATATACTGTCTAGTTGCAGCCTTAAGCTAGAGCCTGTGATGCTTTGGTGAAATGATGTTATATAGCTACCATTGAGCTTAAGAAGATATTTTAAGCAAATAATTTAATTAGTCATATGAACAATAAAATTCAAAGTATGGATTCTAGTGTTGTGATCTCGCATGTGTCTATGTAGAGTGCTAAAATTAGTGATTCTCAGAAGTTCTCACAAGTAGGAACTGCAAGCAGTAATTCCAACTGACCAATATAAAAAGTCACGTTTTTAAATTTTTCCTCATAATAGTCACCTAAGTTAGCAACAAAGTTAACAAAAAGAGTAGAAATTGATATTTATTTCCAGTTAAATGAAGATAATCTTTAAAGTATGGTTCACAAAGTTTGATGAAACAAAGGAAAAGAATAAAAAGCAGTGAAGATGAAAGTAAAGTTCTTACAAAACTCACAGAGGATGAATATTGTTGTGCATTTCAGAAGTCAGTCAGTCATCCTTCTTCATAGCAAACATCATAGCTCATGGCTCAAAACCCTCAAGTGTTCCTTATAATAATATGTGCAAGGATATTTCTCTAATTCCCACTTATTATAAAATCTCTAAAAAGAGAACTTAAAGAAATGAAAAAACACAAAGAGGTTTTAATTTGTAATGGTTGTAAGATACGGGTGAAAGAAATAAACTAGTAAAGACTACTCTACAGTGACAATTTTAGTTTACACTGAGATTTTCACTTAGAAACTCAAACATATTATCTGGGAGGCGACACAGTGGATAAAGCATTGAACTTTTCTCAAGTATGAGGTCCAGAGTTCAATCTCTGGCATCTGTGTGACAGAATGAATCTCTGGTTATCTCTCCTACTACTACTCCTTCTCCTCCTCTTCCTCATTCTCTCTATCTTCCTTCTCCTTTTTCATTAATAAGTTAAATAAACAATTTTAGAAATTTAAACACAAATATTAAAGCTGGTGAATGAAGGGAAATTAAGATAAACACACAACAGTTGATTCAGTCCACATAAAAGTTTCTTGCAAATAACATAAAAAGAAAAACTCCATAAGCAACATATTGTATTAAAAAATGATTAACTGTGTAAAGAAATAAGTATATAATACTTGAAATATATATAGTGATAAAAGAATGGGGGCCAGGAGATAGCACAGCCAGTAGAGAGTACATTTTGCTGTGCTTAAGCATCATGAGGACATGGATTTAAATTAATGGTCTTCATTCATACGACAGAATCATGAATTGGAACACAAGTGGTATAGCAGCATGTAGTGACTCTCCTACTATTTCTCTCTCTCTCTCTCTATCTCTGTCTCTATCTCTATCTATATCTCTCATTCTCTAAAAAAATAAAAGATCCTGCCATGGAGCAAGTGAAATGGTGCAGATGTGAAACCTCAGCTAAAAACCCTGCTGGCTATAAAAGAAAAGGGGAGAAAAGAGGAGAAAAGCAAATAAAAGGAAAGGAAAGGAAAGACCAACTTATTGTTACACTTATATTGATAAGGTGCTGGGTTAAGCACACATAGACAAAACATTAAGTACCCACACAGTGATCCTCTTTCCAGTCCTGGCTCCCTACTGGCAAAGGGATCTCTTCATAAGCGGTGAAGCAGGTCTGCAGAAGTCTGTCTTTTCTTTCTCTCTCTATCTTCCCCTTCCTTCTCTCTCATTTCTCTCTGTCCTATCCAATAAAAATTTCTTTTTAAAAAAGTTGCCTCCAGGAGAAGTGGATTCATAGTGCTGGCGCTTCTTCTTCTGGTGCTGATCCCCAGTGATAACCATGGAAGCAAAAAAAAATATATATATATATATATATATATATATATATATATATATATATAGAGAGAGAGAGAGAGAGAGAGAGAGAATATCAGTAAAATAGTGTTATTCTGTCTATTTCTCTTGCAGTCTCATCTATGTCATTGACTTTTTGTGAGGACCAAAAATAAGTAAATCATTGGCCAAAACCTTAGGTTATCAGATATCAAAAGAAAATTTTAACCAAATGTATATAAATGAATTTACAAAAGAAATTATAACCTTTATAAAACAATATTTAAAAGCACGAATAGTGGCAAATGCAGTGCAATGCTTATGTTACCATGTGCAAATATTGAGGTTCAATTCCCTAGTCATCACCTTCAGGAGGGAAGCTTCAGGATTGATGAAGCAATGCTGTAGGTGTCTCTCTCTCCCCTTCCCTCTTAACTTCCCTAACTCTATTCAAAAGAAACAAACAAACAAATAAATAAAATCTTTAAAATAAATAAAATTAAAGGCACTGGTGGGGGCAGGTTTTGGTACACCTGGTTCAGTGCTCAATTCCCTGGCCTCCACTTGCAGGGGAAAAATTTCATGAATGGTGAAGCAGGGGTGCAGATGTCTCTGTCTCTATCTCTATTGCCTCCTCTCAATTTCTGTCTCTATCCAGTAAAAAATTATATATATATATATATATATTTTAAAAAGCAATGGCAAAAGAAGTGAAGATACCAAAGAGATTTAACAACAGATGAAGAAAAGTTAAAATCATGAGAACAAGGAGAGGGATATATAGTTTTATTTTAATGAGAGAAAGGTAGATACCAGAGCATTGATGAGCTCTGGCTTACAGTGATGTTAGGGATTGCACCTGGGACATCAGAGCCTCAGGCATGAAAATCTTTTTGCAGAATCATTATGCTGTCTTCCCAGCTAAACTTCATTCAAATGTAATGTGGTATTTGTTGGTCCAGAGCATTATGCTTACTATGAACTATTTTAAGAAAATGAATGACATGACTATAGGTAATATCTGTGAAGATTTAAGGTGAGCCCTGCCTGATTGTCCTCTATATTATATTCAAAAAGTTCTGTAAAAACCTGTATAGAGGGACTTGTTTAAATTTAGTTCACAAAGTTCAATCAGTTTGAATTACAGTATTAGTTATGGCCATGAAGGTTTGCCAATTGATGTTTTACAGCTCATATTACAATAAATTCAACATCTATGCCACAGAAAAACAATAACAAATTACTTTATATTTTTATTCTGTTAAAATCATGTAGAGGCCCAAGTAGTGGTGTATCTGATTAAGCAACTATATTACAGTGTGCAAAGGTCTGGATCCAAGCCCCTGTCTCACTTGCAGTGGGGAAGTTCTATGAGTGGTGAAACATTGCTGCAGATATCTCTCCCTCTCTGTGTCCCTCTTTATCTACAACTTCTGTCTCAATTTCTATCTATATTACACATATATTATATAAATAAATATGGAAAGAATGATCTAATAAATTTTGGATTTCTAATCAAGTCATGTGTTTCAGATTCCAGTTTTCTTTGATATTTCTTCTTCTTCTTTTTAATCCTGACTCTTTCCCTCTCTTCCTTTTACCGTTCCTTCTAATTATTGTTTCTGGTTAACATCAGAGATATTTCTCTTTTTTATAAAATGCTTTCCCTCAAGAGAATATTATTAAGCTTTGAGAGGTCCACCAAGACAATGATCACATTATAGGGTTAAAGAACTTTAGACTTAATCAGGTTTGGATTAACCACTTTTCAGTACCAATTTAAGTATCAGGATCCCCAAGTAGTTAACAGTAGTAGTGACCTTTAGGTCATATCCATTTAAGAGTGTAGACCTGGGGTGGGGGGTGGGGAGCTATTTGATTCTTCACAAGGATCTGTAGAAGAGAAGCTTCAGGGGTGGTGAATCAATTCTATAAGTCTTCTCTCTCTCTCTTTCTCTCTCTCTTTCCTGCCTGTCTCTATCATAAAAAAGGAAACAAAAATGACCACTGAGAGAGGTGAGATGATTATGCAGGTACTAAGCACCAGTGGAAAAAAGAAAGATGAGTAGTGATTATAGAGACAGAGCTATAGAAACTATTCAGTTACCCTTCTTGCAACCTCATATAATATTTGTAAAAAGTTACACTCTGGGGGTCAAATGGTAGCACAGTGGGTTAAGTGCACTTGGTGCAAAGCGCAAGGATGGGTGTAAGGATCTCAGTATGAGTCCTGGCTAACCACTTGAAGGGGAGTCACTTCATAGGCGGTGAAGCAGATCTGCAGGTGTCTTTCTTTCCCCCTCTCTGTCTTCTCCTCCTCTCTCCATTTCTCTCTGTCCAACATCATCAACAACAATAATAACTGCAACAATAAAACAACAAGGGCAACAAAAAAATAAATAATAAAAAAATTAAAAAGCTACACTCTGTGGTGGTTTTACTGTATAATTATAACAAATAGATAAGAAGGAGGTGATGATGAATTTCTTTAACCTTTTTCAGGTCTTGGGGAAAAAAAAGAAAACAAGGAATTACTGCCAATTCTAAGGCACAAGACTGGCATCAAAATAATATTCCACACATAGGGAGTTGGGCGGTAGCATAGTGGGTTAAGTGCAGGTGGCACAAAGTGCAAGGATCAGCATAAGGATCCTGGTTTGAGCCCCCAGCTCCCCACCTGCAGGGGAGGCTCTTCATAGGTGGCAAAGCAGGTCTGCAGGTGTCTTTCTCTCCCCCTCTCTGTTTTCCCCTACTCTCTCCATTTCTCTCTGACCTAGCCAACAAGGACATCAATAAAAACAATAATTACAACAATAAAAAAAGATTCCACACAAATATCACAAGGGATGAAAAATTACAGATTAACTTTATAATTAGACTGAATCATATGTTCAGTCACAGAGATATTTAAAATGTATTTAAAACATCATCATCCATTTTTCTTTGGAAAAATGCTCTTAAGTACAAGGACAGATATATACTGTCTTAAAAGGCTCCCCCACCCCCACAAACTTCAAAGCAAAGAAATTGTTTAATACAAAAGCATTTGAAATGTTCCCTTTGTAGTTGGAAACAAGACAAGGGTGCCTTGATTATTTCTTTCTGGGTCACTGCATTGCAAGTCAGAGTAACATTTTCAAGGGATATAAAATGAAAGTTGCTTCCTATCCAAGTTGTGCACTTCAGCTGTGTGGGCCAATGTATTTAGAAAAATGGTAGAAATGGGATATAAAAACTAGAAAGTAGAACATTTGTGAAAAACACTGTTTAGGTCTAAGTATTTTAAAAAAAAGAATGAAAAGTTATCACAAGTGGCATGAGAATTCATAACACAGCTAGGTAAAGACTTAATATACAGAGATCATTAGTTTGCAGTGTGCAAACACTATTTGAGGATAATCTGGAAGAGAGAATAAAATCTTAAATATGTAGGGATATAGATAAGTTCTAGGCTGGCCAAACAGCTCACTTGGTCAGTGCACTGAGTGATGCCCTCATTTTTTCTCTTTTAAATAAATAAATATTTATTTTCCCTTCTTATTGTAGTTATTATTGTTGCCGTTATTAGATAGGACAGATAGACATCTAGAGAGGGGGAGAGAAAGTTAGACACCTGCAGACCTGCTTTACCACCTGTGAAGCAACTCCCCTGAAGGTGGGGCTGGAACTGGGATCCTTATGTGGTCCTTGCACTTCACGCCACATGCACTTAATCCACTGCGCTACTGCCTGACTCCCAAAAAATAATTTTTAGATAATGTTCTACTTCAGTCAAATACCATGAAATAAATCAACTAACTCATACTAGACTCCCAACCCAGCCACCAACAAAAGCTGGAAAGAATTTGACTTTCCAGGCTTCTAATAGTTTCAGACACTCAACATTCCTGTCAGAAGTATCAGTTGAGGAACTGAGCCAGGGGGATCAGGCAGTGGCACAGTTGGCTAAAGACACACATACTGTGCAAGGACCCAGGTTCAAATATCTGGTCCCCACCTGCAGGGGGAAAGCTTCACAAGTGGTGAAGTAGGGCTGCAGGAATCTCTCTGTCTCTTCCCTGTCTATCTCTCCCTCCTTTCTCAATTCCCCTCTGTTTCTTTCTATATATAAATAAATAAATACATAAATAAATAAATATTTTAAAGGCAGGGATAGATTACATAATGGTTATGCTGAGACTTTCATGCCTGAGGCTCCAAAGTCCCTGGTTCAATCTTCCATACCACCATAAGCCAGAGCTGAGCAGTGCTCTGGTAAAAATAAATAAATAAGTAAATAAACAAATAAATGTTTTTTAAAAGGAGTCAGGCTATAACTATTAGCCCCACTGACTCCTAAAATGGCATGCCTTCCACCTCCACCCATGATAGTATCAGGTGGGTTCTAGGATTATCAACCTCATCCAACACAATAAGGACACCCTACCCCTCCTCACTTGGGGATTTTCCATTGAGCCAAATGGAACTCTAGGATCTGATCCTGACACTTACAACAAGGAACTTCTCTTCCTAGGTGTGAACAAAGCCTAGTAGAAAAATGGGATTCCAGCTGTACCTACAGTAGGGAGGTAACGTCCTTCATCCCTTCCACTCAATGATGTCTGAGAAGACCTATTGAGTCACAGTTTAACTGAATCCAGTCTTACAATATAACACAGTGCTCAGGGTCCCGTCAAAACTTACACACCAGGAACCATGAAGATTCCACACTGAAGGAGAAAAATATCAGCAGCTATCAGCTAAGAGGGAACAAACACCCTGGAGTTGACTAACAAGGATTTTAAGCAGATTACAAAATTTGCTTCTGTGAGTAATTGCAAACATGCTCCTGATAGATTCTAAAAGTCAACAAGCACTGGAAGAATAGCTTGCCAGGATAATGTGCAAATTTGCTATGTGTGTGACCCAGGTTCAAGTCCAGCCCCCACCGTATGGAAGGAAGCTTTGGTACTGTGGTCCACTTTTCTCTTTCTCTCTTTCTGCCTCTCCACATCTACCTCTATCTAAAACAGCATTAAGCAAATAGAAAGTATCAGGGAAAAAAAGAATAGATTGTATGAAAAAAGTCAAATGTAGAATTCAGCACTGAGAGATTAAGTAAGTAAGTAAATAAATAAATAAATAAATGCCCAAATAATGAGCTCAGTGGTTACATAAAAGAGAAGGGTAAATCTGAAGATAGAAAATTAAAAATTTCTTGACAACAGAGAGAAAGTAGACTGGAAATAAAATGGAGCCATGGAATTACAACAAAATGTTGGACTTATGTAAAGGAAGGGGAAAAAAATATCTTAAATTTGCCTTCTCTTGTGTGTTTCTACAATATGATTAATAAGTTAAACAAAAATTACATACCCATCAAAACAACTAAAATAATCAAACAACAGCAAGTGGTTAGGAGATAGCTCACCAGGTAGAACATATACTTCACTATGCATAAGAGCTTTGGCTTGAACTCCCAGAGTCACATGGGAACAACACACAACTTGCATGTTCTTTTTCTTTGTCTCTCTTAGTCTCTCTTCTCCTCTCTGTCTCTCAGACTTCTAACTACAAAAGGCAGGGTTCTTGGGATGTTGGAGTGATGCACTCATGAAGACCCAACAAAAACCTAGCTCACTCAAAAAAAAAATGATGACATCAATAACAACAACAATAATAACTACAACAACAATAATATAAAACAACAAGGGCAACAAAAGGGAAAATAAATTTTAAAAAAGTAAAATGTAGCACAGCTATATACAAGATACTGGATACTGTACAGCAAACCATAACAAAAGGACTTTTCAAAGTTAACCCAATTACCAAATAATGTGATGATAACATTAACTATCGATTGTCTTTTTGAACCCTAAGACAGCAGGAACCTCACATCTCCACTATAGAGCCCCTGCTTCCCCCAGTCCTGGAACCCTTGGATAGCGCCCACTTTCCCGTATGCCTCTCCCAATCCATACCAAATAATATTGCATCCGCCGATCACAACCTAACCAACACAACGATTGCCACCTCAACATGCTTCACTTCAGACTGTATCCAGAGACTTCACGTGTGGAATGACAACCCTTCAGCTTCATTACTCGGGTGAGACCTTTCCTTTTATAGTACACTCTAATTTCATCTCAGGTAGTTCACTTTCTAACAAAGTCCCATAACCTAGATATATACCAGTTTCTGCGAGAAAGAGCTTATGTGCACACGTATCCATAAACTACTGCAAAATATATACCTGAAAGCAGAAGTACACTAGAGTTTGCAGTGAGTACCTCCCTAACACTTCCTCTCCACTATTCCAAGCTTTGGGCCTATGATTGCTCAAAAATTTGTTTGGCCCTGTATGTTAACTCTCTTTTCAATCACCAGGTTCCAGATGCCACTAGGATGCTGGCCAGGCTTCCCTGGATTGAAGACCCCACCAATATGTCCTGGAGCTCAGCTTCCTCAGAGACACACCCTACTAGGGAAAGAGAGAGGCAGACTGGGAGTATGGACCTACCAGTCAACGCCCATGTTCAGCGGGGAAACAATTACAGAAGCCAGACCTTCTACCTTCTGCAACCCTCAATAACCCTGGGTACATGCTCCCAGAGGGATAGAGAATGGGTTATCATTCTATCAGAGGAGGGGGTGGGTTATGGAGATTGGGTGGTGGGAATTGTGTGGAGTTGTACCCCTCCTACCTTATGGTTTTGTTCATTAATCCTTTCTTAAATAAAAAAAATTAAATAAAATAAGTAAAATGAAGTTTAAAAAAAGCGATATTAATTTCTCGGGTTGATGTGGAAAAACTAAATCACATAGTGATGGTAGAAATAACAAATGTTAGGAAAACAAATGCAATTTCTTATTTTAAAGGTAGAGAGGAAGGAGAGAGAGAGAGAGGGAGAGGGAAAGGGACAGATCACAGCACCAACATGGTGGCAGCCTGACTCAAACCTAGGTTGAGTGCATGGTAAAGCAGTGCACTATCCACTATCCAGGTGAGCTATTTAATTGTCCCCAAATTCAGTTTCTTATAATATTGCCAAATGATTCCACATTTTTGTGTAGTATTTCATAAGTATGAATACTTTTAAAAATCAAAACTAAATGCTTCCCATGAAAACTCATTCTATCTGTTTCTAATTTTTACTCCCCTTTTATTATTATTATTTTTTTGGAATTTTGGAATAAGCATATTGTGTTTTATATACTTTACTTTTGGAAGAATGCTAGACAATGTTGAAGCATTTTTAAAAGAATTCTTAAAATATGAAACATACTGTCCAAGGCCTCATAAAATCATAACAACTTTAAGCGTATACTTTTTCCACTCCAAGTCTATACCACTTTCTTGAAGCTTAAAGCCTCAGTGGTTATTTTGAACATTAGTGTATTAGCTGTACTTTTCCTTTATCACCCCATAGACTTTAAACTTCTTTAGTGGGTATTTAAAAGACTTTAATTCCTTCAACTCTTTACTTCAGGAGAGCAAGTGTGATTATCGGCCTGCCCTGGAGGCACAAGTAGAATATTCCTCTCTTTATACTCCTTTGAAATGAGAATGTAAAGAGATTGGAGTCCAGCTGAGCACCTTGCATGTGGCAGATGGCCAGTCCATAATAACTGAATTAATAAAACAAATTTTGCCACTGGGGTATACTCCACCAATCATTACAAAACTTCACTCAATCGTTCTTTTCATTGATGATAATTTAACTCATGATCTGTTATTTTTGAAATTAAATGATTTTATAGGCATGTTTTCAATACTGATTTTGTTAGACACAATGGTATCACTCTATGAATTGTAGGGAGAGTATTACCAGATAAACATAATGTTCACTTTTACATGGCAAGTGTGCAATAGAGATAAATTGAAGCAAACTATCACCATTCTTTCAGATTGTGTTTATCTCTAGTTCAGGTCATGAATGATCTAGGAATTTAAAAACAAGTACATTTTAATTTAAAACTAGTTTTTTTCTTCAAATTGACATTTGAAGTTATAGAAGAAAACTACTTCCAAAAGAAGAACATCCTTTGAATCCCTACCTCTTACCTCTTATCCCTATAAAGAAGTTGATTTATAATGCTTACTCCACAACTAACCGCTCCTATTCAAAATTACTTTCTGTGTTACATGATTTTGTTTGACCATTCATTCAGATACATTCTCAGAACAGTAGTGCTTTCTTCATATCTAGCATTAAAACATTGTAACTTGTATGTTCTGTAGAGGGATAGTTGCGGGTTTTGTCAGTAGAAAATTTAATGAGCATCAGTTTATCCATCAGGAACAAGTCATCAGAAGCTCTCATTAAGGAATAATGAGACAGTATAATGGTCATTCAAAAGACTTTCATGCCTACAGGTCTGAAGCCCCAAATTCAATCACCTGCCATCATAAAACACCATAAACTGTGTAGTGCTCTGGGGGGAAATGCTTTGCTCTCAACTCCAGACAACAAATGGAAGGTTTCTGAGACAGGTGAAGCCCACTGTCTGCATGTTATCAAACTTCCATGTGATTCTTAAATACATCACAGTTTGAGGACTTTAGGGCTACAGATTTTTAGAACAAGTTGCTTCCTCTCTAGGCAACAAAAACGGTTCTAAAGGACTATTTGTTGTTATTGTTGTTGTTGCTTTTAGATTCCCAAATACCTACATCAGCTCAATATCGCAAATTGGAATTAAGCCTATTTTACTTCCCATTTGTGATTCTACTTTTGCAGAGCAGAGAATTCAGGGCCAATGGAACTTTTTAAAAATTTTTATATTTATTTATTTTCCCTTTTTTTCCCTTGTTTTTTTTTATTGTTGTTTTTAGTAATTATTTTTGTTGTTATTGATGCCATCGATGCTGGATAGTACAGAGAGAAATGGAGAGATGAGGGGAAGACAGGGGGAGAGAAAGATAGACACCTGCAGACCTGTTTCACTGTCTGTGAAGCGACTGCCCTGCAGGTGGGGAGCCAGGGCTCAAACCAGGATCCTTAGCAGGTCCTTGTGCTTCACACCTCATGCACTTAACCCACTGCGCTACCACCGGACACCCCCAATGGAACTTTTGTATTTACCATCAAGCAGACTCAAATGTACTTCTAATTCAGGTACTTTAGCGAATAGTAACTAAACATGAATGAATCTAGAAGGACATTTTCTACACCACAGGGAAAAAACTATGGTCCCTATTTCAGAATACTATGCAGTATCAGCAGAAACAGAAAATAAATGGGGGGAGGGGAATGGAGGCTAAGTGATGGTATACCTTATTGAGAGCAAATGTTAAAATATGTAAGGAGCTGGGTTCAAGCCCCTGGTCCCCAACTACAGAGGGGAGGGGATGCTTCACAAGTGGTGAAGCAGTTATGCAAATATTTTTCTTTCTTGAGGCCAGGCAATGGCGCACCTGGCTAAGCCCTCACATGACAGTGTGCAAGGATGCAGGTTCAAGCCCCTGGCCCCCACCTGCAGGAGGAAAACTTCACAAGTGATGAAGCAGTATTGCAAGTGTCTCTCTGTCTCTCCCCCCTCCATCCCCCTCTCTATTCTCAGTGTCTCTCTGTCTTTACCAAGTAATAAAATAAATAAATAAATAAAAATTAAGAAAACACAAATATAAAGAAAAATGTCTTTCTCAGTCTCTCTTTATATCCCCCTTCCATTTCAATTACTTTGTATCTATAAATAATAAATAAAATAATTTTTAAAAGAAAATAAATGGACATATGGAATCTATTTAAGATAAAAAAAAATGTCACAATTAATTTCCCTGTAGGCTTTGTCCATTATGTCTCTTTATGGTGAAGGTCAACTTAAAATTTGAAAATAGATAAGTTGTTGAAGATAGATGATGTGTCTTTTAAGATTGTTTTTTTTAAAGGTGCTCAATTATCATAAAGGGTGGTGTATTTGAAAATACAAAGCTTGGGGCAAGTGAAATAGTTCACTTAGATAGTGTGCTGCTATACCATGAGTGCAACTCATGTTCAAGTTTGGCCCCAACTGAAGGAAGTTTCAGTGCTGTGATCTCTTTCACTGTCTTTATTCCTGTACATCTATATCTCTATTTAAAAATGAAAGGGAGGTAGTGTGGAAGGACAGGAGAGAGAGGTTAGGGAGGGAAGCAAAAGAAAATGCTTGTCCCTCACCCTTGCAGAGGAATTTCAAAACCCAGCTTTTAGATTAAGATGACATACAAGCCATGCTTCAGGTAATTATTCACTCATTAATTGGAAAACCTCAGGTAGGTGTGCAAAATGATTAAATATTTATGAAGTTATCACCCAGGTTGGGTATTAATTAATTACTGCAGTGCAAAGAATGAATAAGTCTTGGGTCTATAATCTGGACACAAATTTTAACATTTGTAATGAAAATCAAGCAAAATTCTCATATCTAACACATCTGGATGAAATTCCAACAAAATTATAAATTTTTGCTTCTGAATACGTGAAGTACACATTTGGCTATAGTAAAATTAAGTAAAACACTTTCAAACACTGAATTAAAATTACTTGAATCACTAGTTGTTTCCCTTCTTTCAGGACTCTGTTTTGTACCACCTTATCTTACTTCAGAAAGTGTAATCACTTTTAAGCTACTGTAATTTAATCTTATTAGAGTAAAATAATGTATATGATCCAATGTATAGTTGACCTGTATAAGTATATAAAATAAGGATTGCTAAGAACTATAAAAATACAATATATGGTGATTATTATATAATAATATAAGATGTTCCTGGGACAAAGTGGTATTTTTTTTTTAATGTATTTATAAAAAGGAAACACTCACTCCAAAGCTAACCTTATCAAAGCAAGGACTGCAAAAGTTGAATAAGGGTAAGAGACTGGCATACTTTAATGATGACTTTTTAGTCACTATCAGGCCATTCCATCATCTGGGGCCCTATTCAGGGAGTCCTGAGATTCCCACACAGACATGATGGACCTAGACCTCAAATAGATTCCTCTCTCCATTGACACTAGCCATCTCCATTAGGAACAACACAATAGACCCCTTTGTTCATCCCCAACACTCAGTGTGGATCAACAACAGTAGAGAATGTTTCATCCTCTGAAGGGAGGCTGAATAACATATACTATCTACTACCTGAGAAAGATGGGTCCTGAAATTGGGGCAGCTTGGAATGTTTCTACTCATGACCACAGAATGTGAGCTCAGATCTATAGGGATGCAGAAGTTATATAGGCTCCTGTGATGAATATGGGCCCCAGATTAAATCAGTGAGGTCTACAGTCAACCATATTTATACACTTTTCCCATATTTGGGAGCTACTCTCTTCTCTGATCCAGCTTTCTGGTCTTTTTTTTTTCAGCCATGATATCATCTCCCCAGACAGGAACTTGGGTCCATCTGCATATCAGAAGTCAGGCTCAGGAAACAAAGTTACATTTGAGAACATTCAAGAACAGCAATATGACAAAGAAGCATGAAACCAAGGAATTTACGTCCCTTGTGAAAACAGAATGTTTATAGTCAGAGTAGTGTCCTATTGTGATATATATATATATATATATATATATATATATATATCACAAAATTTCTTTATCCAGTCATCTAATGCTAGACACCTAAGTTGTTTCCATAGCTTAGCTATTGAAAATAGTGCAGATTTGAACATAGGGGTGCATATATTCTTTAAGAGGGGGTGGGGAGATCAGGCACTAAAGGCAGGGAGGGTGTGAGAGAGAACACAGCACAAAGGCTCCCTTCAATGTAGTGGCAGCCAGTCTCGAACCTGACAAAACAGAGCACTATCCAGCTGAGCTATTCAGCCAGCCCAGGGGTGCATATCTCCTTTTGGATTAGTGTTTCCCTGTCCATGTAACTAGGAATAGTATTGCTGGATCTTAGGAGATTGCCACATTTATTTAAGTATTGTCCAAACTGTTTACCATAGGGGCTGCATTTGTGTTCCCACCAACAATAAAGCAGAATTTCTTTTTCTCCACATCCTGGCCCAAACTTGTCATTTCCGGTTTTGTTGGTGTAGGCCATTCTCTCAGGTTTGACTTAGCTTCTCACTGTGGACTTGATTTGCATTTTTGTAATAATGAGTGATGTGAAACATCTATTCATATGTCTGTGGGCCATCTATATATCATCTTTGGAGAGTTGTCTGTTCACTCTGTAGCTGAGTTGGTTGCTGTTTTGTTGTTGAGCTGTCTGAATAAGGGCTTCAAAAAAAAAAAAAATACATGTTAACCAATACTGCTGTGCAGATGTCCCCTCAGGCTAGTGCCAGTTCCTGCAAGAGTTGGGACATTCTTGCAGCGCCTGAATTCTGCTATGTTGTCCCCTCAGGATAATGCCAGTTCCTGTGAGAGTTAATACAATATTCTCAAAGTGTCCTTCCCAACCAATCCTGTCCCGGCTCATCACACCTGATTTTTGCCCTATAAAGCCCTTCTTCTTCCACCTCTCTCTCTCTTGCCCCCTCTCTCTTGCCCACTTTTCACTTTGGTGATTAGACGCAGGGAAGGTTGTTGTGTAAGGCGGCCATTTTGGCTAGCTACATGTGGCCCGAACCACTGTGCTCTCACCCAACTCTGAGGTGTCCGCACGAATAAAGAATTGTGTTCCCACTCTGCTCCGGATCTCCTCTCTCTCTCTCTCTCCTCTGCGTCACAGCTGACACAATGCGTCTCTTGCACTTTGTAAAAAGTATGGTGGTGGGGAGTCTGGTGGTAGTGCAGTGGGTTAAGTGCATGTGGCGCGAAGTGCAAGGACCCGTATAAGGAGTCGCTTCATAGGTGGTGAAGTAGGTCTGCAGGTGTCTATCTTTCTCTCCCCCTCTCTGTCTTCCTCTTCTCTCTCCATTTCTCTCAGGCAGTGAAGCAGGTCTGCAGGTGTCTGTCTATCTTTCTCTCTCCCTCTGTCTTCCCCTCCTCTCTCCATTTCTCTTTGTCCTATCCAACAATGACAACAATAAAACAACAAGGGTAACAAAAGGGAATAAATAAATATTAAAAAAAAAAAAGTATGGTGGTTATTGGGGCAGGCAGGAGTAGTCAAAGAACCTTGGTGAAGGTTATGAAAATTTACATGTACGAATGTATGGATTTGAAAATACTCCTGATACACTCCTGATAAATAAATATTTTATTTATACATAATATATTCATATATTTTCTTATATATTTATATTCATTTATATGTATTTACAAAAAAACAGATAGGTTCCATTGAGATGGGGTTGTAAACTTATGTAATGCCATCATATAAAGATGGAATAAAACATCATTATGTATTTCAAAAATGTCTATAGTCAGTTTTTGTCACTTAGAATTGTAAGTTTTGATGTCTTCTCTGGCTCTGTGGCATGGTAATGAGATGACTTTAATCAATGTGATCTACAAATTGAGATAATTAATACAACACTAGCCACTTAAGACAGTCATTATATCTACCTCTGAGTAAATTGAACATTCCTACCTTCTAAGTCTCATACCTTGCACTGAATATTTGGCAAGCACTACACAGAAACTTTCAAGGAAAATACATCAAATAGTATCTACTCAATATGTGGTGGAGCAAGGACTATTTTGCCATATCAAGAAAACTTACTTTACTGTTTCTTTCATAAAACATTTATTATTTTCTAATAATAAAAACATATTATATTACAGTTTGAAAGAACAGAGAAAAATAAAAAGAAAATGAAAAGAATGTCTAGACCCATTTCCAGAAATAGATCCTATTTTGGTTTATTTCTACCATAAGACTTTAAATACTATTTAAAATCATGAATTTTGAACTTTACACTGTTAGTACACAACATGATAGATAGTGGTGTACTTAACAATATATTTGTATATTTGTTACATCTAATTTTATGGTTACAATATAATCTTTGCAACTGTACACTCCTAAGTTCAGTGTCCTCTTTTTTACTGTCATTGTCAGGGCTTCAATATTTTGTGCTGAATTTTTCAGATAGAAAAAGAGAGGTTGAGAGTCAGAAGTTCAGAAAATCAAAAACAGAGCACAGGAAAGATAGTAAAGCACTGAAGCTTCCCCAAGTGCGGTGGAGACTAGGCTCGAACCTAAGTTGCAGCCTGCCAAAGCTGGTGGAATTTACTAGTAAGCTATGCCCTTTAAACCATTATTTTAGGAACCAATACTTCAGGTTTTTTGTATGTTGTGGAACCAGGGTCTTGTGAATAAGTGATGTTATCACAACTGGCCAACATTTTTTTTTTTTGCTTCAAGATAGAGAGTGACATATCAAAGCACCAAAATATCCTCTTCTACCATGGTAATTCTATGTGGTGCAGGAGTAGAAGCAGGGCAGTAGACATTGCAAGGTTTGTGCCCTCCTTGGCAGGCTACCTTTCTCAGGCAGTCTCCCATCCAAGTACTAACCAGGACCGACCTGCTTAGCTTCTGAGATCAGACGAGATGGGGCATGTTCAGGGTGGTATGGCCATAGATGGCAAGCTACCTTTCTAAACCCACCAATTCTTCAATTTTAAGGTACAGCTATCCATATGCCAGCCATACAGAGAGACACATTCATGATTTTTGAAAGCTAAAAACTATGGTAATGACAAGGCTGCTTCACAAATATCATAGTAGACATTTACTACTCTAAAAGGGTACATGCTTCCAAAAGGTAGTTTTTCAATATCTCCAAATGTAGCTAGAGACTTTTGCAATCATAGTCTCAAAACTGGGAAAAAATATGAGAATTTTTTCTATGTTGATGGCAGGTGTGTTCTAATCTCATAAATGAGATATTCTCAGATTATTGTCTTCTTACATGGAGAAGTCCTCTGTAATATCTTGCGTGCTTGAAGGATGACATTCACTTAAAGAGGGCTTCTTCAGGTAGAATCTTCTTGATTGCCAGAATCAACTATTAGAGCTGCATGAAACAGTCAACAGTTACATTGATTTTTTTATTGAAATGTAATGTAAATATGACTAGGTGAGAAATGATTATTTTTAAATTAGGTTGTATTCACAGTGGAAGTAAAATGGGAAAATAAATGCTTACTTAGATCATCTAAATCCATGTTCTTGATAAAGAATATTTCTTTTTAACAATTATCCTTGCCTGAATTTAAAACATTCCAATATTAACTTGATTCTATTTCAAATTTATTATACATGAGTGATTCATCAAAACTCAGTAGAAAATATAAACTTTATTATTAACATCTTTTATCCCAATTTATATGTAGTCTTTAGTAAAATGTCTACTAAACAAGTTAAGTCCTTTTCAAAATTGTGTGTGTGTGTGTGTGTGTGTGTGTGTGTGTGTGTGTGTGTGTGTGGTGTGGAATAATATGGTGTGGAGTGATGTGATATGTGTGTGTTGTTACTTCTGTTGTTGTGTTTGTTGCTGAAGAGTACAAATAGGACTACACAAATTTGTGATACCTCTGAGCTGTCTGGATAACCCAAATTTCTCATTCTGTATTTTTGAGAGAGAGGAATCAAAGCACACCCTGCTATTCAGGAAGCTATTTTTCTCTCTCTTTTCCCCTTCCTTCTTTCCTTCCTTTGTTTCTTTCTTTCTGCCTTCCTTCCTCTTTTTTTTTTTTTTTTTGTCAACATCAGTATGGAATAGCTTTTTCCTAAAAAAAAAAAAAAAAAAACAGGTATAGAGGAGTGAAAGTGAACATAATACTGAAACATCCTTCAAGGCAATAGGGATGAGTCTTAAACCTCAGTCATACACATGGCAAAGCAGTTTACTATCCAAGTAAGTTGTTTTACTTGCCCTCATTCAGGAAGTTCTAATCTGTTTCTGTCCTTAAAGCTGTCCATGGTGCTCTTTAAAAATCACCTTAAAATGATCTAATTCTGTGTTATTTGGTGAATTAGAGCACAAGATGCATAAAGACTGTTGTATAAAGTCCCACCAAATAAGCTTCCCCTTGTGAACTGGCTTCCCAAATGGAACAAATTAAACAAAATTAAGTTGTGTGTGATAGAAAGTAAATAGCTATTATTTGTTTCATTTCTTTTTTAATGCTATTACAGGAAGCTAACCAAGGGTCACACTGATGTCCACTTATCACTAAGTGATCTTTCTAATTCAACTGTTTTTTTAAATATTTATTTATTCCCTTTTGTTGTCTTTGTTGTTTTATTGTTGTAGTTATTGTTGTTGTTATTGATGTCATTGTTGTTGGATAGGACAGAGAGAATGGAGAGAGGAGAGGAAGACAGAGGGGGCTGAGACAGACACCTGCAGAGCTGCTTCACCACTTGTGTAGCGACTCCCCTGAGGGTGGGGTGCCAGGGGCTAGAATTAGAATCTTTACAAGGGCCCTTGCACCACTTGCACTTAGCCGGCTGTGCTACTGCCCGACTCCCTCAACTGTTTCCTTTATGCTATTTGTTATTTATTTGTTTTTTTAGGAAAAGAGAGAAGAGAAAAAACAGAGAGATGAGTGATATCACATCAACAGGATGTCTCCAACATCCATAGAGCACCCCAACCACCCCCATCCCAAGACATCTGTGGTGCTCCCATGTCCTAGACTTCAGACCTAGGTCCTCAGACTCAGCAAATTCTGCACTCTACTGGGTGAGTGAGGTCCTGGCCCTCTATCACTGTCTGTTTTTTGAAATTTGAAAAACAAGTTTAGGACTTGACCTTAATTTCCAACCCATTCTTTCTAAACAAGGACAGAAATCGGCTACCTAAGAACAGAACGCTTTAGAAATGAAATAGTCGTAATAAATCAGATGTTAACCAAAATAGCAACTAAATGCTCCCTTCACTTCACTCCCTCAAATGTACATAATATCAAAACTTCCACCACCTTTAATAAATTACTGTTTTATTCTTTTTTATATTTATTTATTTATTTTCCCTTTTGTTGCCCATGTTTTATTGTTGTTGTTATTGTTGTTGTTATTAATGTCATCATTGTTGGATAGGACAGAGAGAAATGGAGAGAGGAGGGGAAGACAGAGAGGGGGAGAGAAAGATAGACAACTGCAGACCAGCTTCACCACCTGTGCACCTGTGAAGCGACCCCCTGCACGTGGGGAGCCAGGGCTCAAACTAGGATCCTCACGCTGGTCCTTGTGCTTTGTGCCACGTGCACTTAACCTGCTGTGCTACAGCCCGACTCCTAACTGTTTTATTCTTATTAGTTCAAATCAACATACACCACTTCATTCTGATAAGGACATGTATTTGACTAAAAGGCTAAAACTCACCCACTGGCAGACAAGTCTTTCCTCACATTTGAAGGCACTGGTTCAGAATGGAAAAAGCATTTAAGCCACCAGGTTGATTCTGCAACTTCCAGTAACCCTGCCAGATAAAATTTATTATCACTCCTTTATCAGGTGTATTTGAGACATTACAAAAGAAAATGCTGCTGGTAAAAAAAATAATAAAACTAAATACCTTGATGGGATTTGTTATCACTTATGAAGTTGCCAGAATCAGAATCAGTTAGAGAGCTAACTGATGAAATACTAGTCTCTGTAGGAAATACGTAAAAACAGAAAAATAAATACATAATAATCAAATGCAGGTTTATGATTTACACATACATGTTTAATTTTTATGGTTTGAAGCTTTTGCTCTTTTGTCATCAAAACATGATTTAAACATTGATTATATTTTCAGTCAAGTAAAACATCTTCCAGTGGGTTAGTGAAATAGCTTACTTGGATAGTGCACTGTTTTGATACCTGCACAACACAGATTCGAGTACAGTCCCCACCACATTGAATGAAGCTTTGGTGCTATGATCTTTTTCACTTTTCCCCCCTCTACATTATATATATATATTTCCAGAATAAGCAGAATAAGGCATACTGTATTCCATTAACATGGTACATTTCCTGCCATGGCAGAATCAACTATCTCTTTTCTTCACAGATATAGTACTAAAATGACTGCTATAAGTATTATGAAATTCAACACCACAGAATGTACAAAATCAAGAATTAAAATTATAGTGCTACAATGGAAATATCAAATAAGTGTCTTTAAATGTCCCATAAAAATCACTGTTTAGAAATAAATTAATTACATTGAACAAAAAAATGCTTCATTCACTTTTATCATACTTGTACATTTTTTACATTTTTACATTTAATATTAACTTACAAGATAACAGAGGGCTAGTTTCATACTATTCCCACCACCAGAGTTCTGTGTCTTCATTCCTTCTATTGGAAACTGCAGAGGTTGTCCCAAGGTCACAGATAGGGGTTGACTATTATTTATATAACGATCTGATTATTATCTATCTATCTTTCTATCTACCTACCTACTTTTCATCTATCTATATTTTTGCCCATATTTTCTTTTTTAAATTTTTTATATTTATTTATTTTCCCTTTTGTTGCCCTTGTTGTTTTTTATTGTTGTTGTAGTTATTGTTATTGTTGTTACTGATGTTGTCATTGTTAGGGGAGAAATGGGGATAGACACTTGCAGGAGGGGTAGACAGGAGGAGAGAAAGATAGACACTTGCAGACTTGCTTCACCGCCAGTGAAGCAACTCTCCTTCAGGAAGGGATCTGGGGGCTAGAACCAGGATCCTTACGCTGGTCTTTGCACTTCAAGGCACATGCATTTAACCCACTGCACTACCACCCGACTACATATCTATCATCTATGTATATTTTCACTCATATTTTCTATGGCCCTGACTTCTCTTACTTCCTAAATCACACCCACACATATTATTATTGATGAATGTCTTTCCTTTTTTCATTTTTCTCTCTGATGGAATTGGGTTTCATGATGGAATTGAGTTTCAAAGCCCTCTACTCACCTTCCCCTAACATTCTCCCCTTCTGAGAGTGTGGACCAAAATTCATTTTAGGATTAAGATATATTTGTATTTTAGACCTCTGTCTTTTAAAAGATCAGAATACAAAAAACAGACTATTCTATGGATGTATTAGAACTAATAAAAAGGTCATTGTTCAACATTTTCATAAAAGACTAGATGGACAAACAATTCTAGCTCTTATTTATTAAACACAAAATAATTTCTACACATTGCTGACACATTCAATAAGTAATAACTTAGTTCTTGAAATGATTGTATAATTCATGCTATTTCTAAATTTTCCAAAAATTTCTATGATTTTTCTGTTCATGTTTGAATATTCACAGATGGATAGACAAAAATAAAGCTGGCAGGGTAAATGCTAACCTATTATCCATAAAAGAAAATGCAAATTAGAAGTTCTTTGAAGCAGTTTATCATCTCTTCTAAGGAGCAAATGACCTGTTTATGTAAACAGTTTCTAATAATCCCATTAAGTACAAAACACATGGCATTAGGAAATTATCATGAGGGGAGTCGGGCAGTAGCTCAACGGGTTAAGCGCACATGGCACAAAGCGCAAGGACTATCATAAGGATCCCAGTTTGAGCCCCCAGCTCCCCACCTACAGGGGAGTCGCTTCACAGGTGGTGAAGCAGGTCTGCAGCTGTCTATCTTTCTCTTCCCCTCTCTTTCTTCCCCTCCTCTCTCCATTTCTCTTTGTTCTATCTAACATTGACAACATCAACAACAACAACAGTAACTACAACAAAAATGAAAAACAGCAAGGACAACAAAAGGGAAAAATAAATATAAAAAAATAAGTTATCATGAAATATAAACTTACCACTAAGGATTTGTATATGTTAACAGTTTTATTGTTATAGCATAGTGGTAACAAAAGAGATGAGTCAGGGAGTCGGGCTGTAGCACAGCGGGTTAAGCGCAGGTGGCGCAAAGCACAAGGACCGGCATAAGGATCCCGGTTCGAACCCCGGCTCCCCACCTGCAGGGGAGTCGCTTCACAAGCGGTGAAGCAGGTCTGCAGGTGTCTGTCTTTCTCTCCCCCTCTCTGTCTTCCCCTCCTCTCTCCATTTCTCTCTGTCCTATCCAACAACGACAACAATAATAATAACTACAACAATAAAACAACAAGGGCAACAAAAGGGAATGAATAAATAAAATAAAATATAATAAATTTAAAAAAAAAGAGATGAGTCTTGAAGATATTTATTCAGGATTTCTTTCTCTATCTATATCTTTCCTGTTTCCACGAATAGTTGTCAGTTTTATCTCTAAATTCCTAACCAGGACATAGGTGGTTAACAGTTATTTATATTCTCTAAGGATATCCTGTAGTGATGATAGAACTTACTTCGATAATACTGATTTTTGGCCAGAAGACACCCAATGGAAGGTATTGATGCCATTGCTTTCTTAAGTTTCAGAGAGACTATGAACAACAGTCTGAAAAACAGCAATGGGGAAAGAAACATTGATATTAATAAGATGGGATTTTTACTTCCTTTTGCAAAGCCACATAATTTTCCATGTAATCAATATCTGATAGGAGTAGTTGAAAATCTATGCAAAATTTTAATCAAACACACTGTAATGAAAAAGTAATGCAACCAAAGCATGTATTGAGGCTTGAAAAAAAATACCCTATACCTGATTACAAAGCATTCTACAACTTACTCTATCCAAAACAAACCTAAAAGCTAGAGAAACCATATGTTAACCCAGTTATTATGGGGTTACTCACTTACTTGTTTTCTCTGATTCAATCCTTCAAAAGAAGCTTGATTCTAAGGTTTTCCTCTGAAAGCACGGAGTTGGAAAGAGCCAATTCTTAGTGATCCTAAACAGATTGCATTGTCCAGAGGGCTAGGCACACTCTGAAATGTCTGAGGCTGGTCTGTGAACTGCACATGTGTTTATATTTGACAGGCTGAAACATGAGATATAGGTGAGCAGAAGAAAACTGGGCACAGATGCAGGAATGGGGGCAAGGGGTATTTGGACTCCACCTATCCAACTTCTCTTGACCTGTCAGAGAGCCAAGGGAGGCCAGAGGCAACTGAGAGGGACTTGGCCCAGAAGTTGTTTTGTACTTGCTTTCTCCAAGGTCACTGCTCACAGCTGCTGACTTCTGCAGGGAAGAAGATAAAACCCAAGCATTCCCTTAGAGTTAAGTGCAATCACATGCTCAGTGGAAAAATTCAGGCTGGATTCAGTGTGAGGGACCTACAGAAAGGCTCCAAGCTATCTGGGGGACTGGATATGATCCTGCAAGGTAGATTCAGAGGGTAATGGAGAACCATGAAGAAATCTGCGAATCACAGAAGCCTTTGTGGGAATGGAAGTTGACTATAGAACTTTACAGTTAGAAATGATAAAAGCATGTCTTGCTATTGAGGGAATTAATACACATTATGACACTGCATTATATTTGCTTGTAGATACATAACTTATTTTAATAGAATGTTTTTCATGCAACCATTTTCCATTTCATAAAATCAGTTTACTTCTAGGTCAAATTGCAACTCCCTAAGGCAGAGGAGATACTGTAAAAGTTATGCAAAAAGGCTTTCATGCCTGAGGTTCCAGTGTCCCAGGTTCAACTGCCAGAAGCAATATAAACCAGAGTAGAACAGAGTTCTAGTAAAAAGAAAAAAGAGAGAAAGAAAGGGAAGGAAAGAAAGTAGTTTCAAACTCCTTTTACAATGAGAAGGGGTTCTCTGGGTTAGTATTTCAGCTTATGTGATAGTCACTGGTTTTACCATTGTTTAGGTCAATCAAACGTATTATCTAGGTTCAAATTTATCCTAAACATTTGTTGTATTATACCACTTTAAAAAAAAATAGAGGGCCAGGGATATAGCATAATGGTTATTCAAAATTATTTTCATGCCCAAGGCACTAAAAGTTTCAAGTTCAGTCCCCAGCACCACTATGATCTGGAGCTGAGTAGTTCTCTTGTAAAAATAGAATAAAATATCAGCTGCAGATGGTTATATCTTTGTTATGCTACTACTTCTGTATTTTTTCTCTCTCTGAAGGACAAGACAACCCAGGAACAATGAAATTTCACATGACTTACAACAACAACAACAGAAGTGTATTTCTCGTGTGCATTGTAATAAGGGTTGCATTCCCATGTAATGATCAAAACGTCTTAACAGGCTCAGATTTTCACTTTATATGACAGGACACTAATTCTTACATGGCTGGTTTGTTTTATTATTGAATAGAGATAGAGAGAACTTGAGAAGGATGGAGGAGATAGAGAGGGAGAGAGACAGAGAGATGCCTGCAGCCCATCTTCACTATTTGTGAAGCTTTCCTTGTGAGCAGGGCCTTGAACCTGGGTCCTTGTGCACTGTAATGTGAGCACTTAACCAGGTGCTCCACCACCTGGCCCCCGGCTGTTTTCTTATTCATGTTTTCTTTCAGCATTTAATAATTAAAGTTTGTGATGTGTTTTGTCCCACATTTAGTTGTGATATTTATAAGAAAGTGTCTGCTAGACTCTGGTCACATACTTCAAGCCAACCAGGAAGATGGAGTTTTCATTTTCATTTCTATTCAGACAGGTTGCAAAATGCAACTGAGTAACAGCTCATAAAAGGGGTTGGGGTCGGGGTGGGGGAGCTGAGTTTAAAAAAGTTAACCACAACCTTTGTGTTTATAATTTGCAAAATTCTATTACACTGTCTAATGACATTGACATTGGATGAAACAGTAAATAGATATCAGATTGTAGTTTTGTGGAGCATGAAAATTCATGGCAAGAAAAATGGATAAGCTTGTAGATAATTTATCATGACCTTGCATTGTCATAGATAATTGACCAAGAGAGTAACATAAGATCAATATCTAACTGACCTGGAAGACTTAAACTGTCTAAATCTAACTCCAGTCTGCTGTTGTGAAATTATCTGAGCATGCATAGAAGATGTCAGCAATGCTAAATAAACATCCAAGTCAATAAATGTCACTTCTTAAGCATAAATTTGTCTCCTTAATAACTAAGCTGCAAGTGAACATAGATACAGAATATTTTGAAAAGGTAGGCAATTTGCATTTAGCTATAGTTTCATGTCATAATCAATGTGGAGAAAATTGTCCAATATCACTGAAAACAATATAAAAATGTGGAGGTAATCTCTTTATTTGAAATACAAGCTATCCTCAAAATATCTACTTCATTTACTTAAGTTTTATATTTCACTGAATTACATGAAAGTTATCCGTTATCATGGTTAGGCACTAAGTAAACACTTTCATTTCTAAAGCCAACGCCCCCCCCCCCCGCCCCCCCTCTGCTCCATCCTCTTTGCTGACACTATGGTCTATTTACATAGTGTCATAGTACCTGATCTATCTTCTTTCTAACTTGAGACCCACCCTGCCTGCCCGGTAGATTAATTCCACCAGTTAAAACCCTAGCAATCATTGCTACATAAGCTTTCTACATTCCCGATTTCTTTTCTCCACCCCCTTTCCCAGCCATCTCCATTCCCGACTCGCCACTTCTAGTTTCGCTCTCTCTTCCTTTCTTTTCTCTCCCGCATCCCGGACCTGGAGAAGGGCTGGCATGCAGAGCGGGAGGCGGCCATTGTGGTTTGGCATTATGGTTTAACCTGCTGTTAAACCACTAACACCTAACTCTGGAGCTCCCACATCAATAGAGAATTGTATTACCATTCTGCCAGGAGTTCCTGGTCTCCCACCGGTGATGCTAGCCCAGCAAAAGAAACCATTTACTGGGAGACAGGTGGTCAGTTCACAAAATCAAAAGAAAATAGAAATGGGTGTGATAGGCAATGTTGTCCAGACATCTCAGTTCTGCAGTTTTTTGTCCAATTTTCACCTGAGGGAGGGCTGTGAGAAATAAGGCTAGACCAATTGAGCTACCCATGACACACAGTTACAATTGTCACAGTCATATACTCCAATAGCTGGACTAATGACTTTTCTAGACAGTGTCCCTAAAATGTAAATACTCTATATCCAGTTTGCTTTCTACCAAGTAGCCTAGTTTGATCTTCACAGAGAAAATTCCTCTTAGCCCATGAGAAGGAAGAGCCACAGAACGAAGCTCAAGAGCATATCTAATAGAGAATCCTGGCCCCGTAGGTCTCTTAGGGATATTATGGGAGTCTAGCTGGAATTGGGACTTGGAATATCTTCTCTTGCCAACCTGTCACTCATAGCTTTACCAATGAATGTCTATCCAATCCATACTAGATAGTACTACACACACTATCTTAAGCACTATTGCTTGGAGAATCACTTTACAAATGGGCTTAGGAAATTGCAGGACCATGGTCTGGGAGATGGCACAGTGGATAAAGCATTAGCTTCTCAACCATGAGGTCCTGAGTTCGATCCCCGGCAGCACATGCACCAGAGTTATGTCTGGTTCTTTCTCTCCTCCTGTCTCTATCATGAATAAATAAATTCCTTAAAAATAATAAATCTCTGGCACTATTATTAAAAAAAATTGCAGGATCCACATATGCTCAGGCAGGGATAGTAGCTGCCCAGGTCACATCTAGGTAAAATATGGTTAGATGTGTGTTTAGTACCACCATCTGGACCTATAGATATGATAAAATGCAGCTGTCAGCTATTAGTAAACCTCTAATGTAAAAAATAAACAAACAAAAAAGTAGAGAAATTGCTCTGATTGGCGGGCGAGTCCCAGTTCACAAGTACACACATATATATGTTTTGATTGGCTGTCTGGTCATGTAAATACATATAATTGCACAGTAATAGTATATATGTGGGCAGGGGAGATAATGTAATATCTATGCATGACTGAGGCTCCAAAGACCCAGGTTTAATCCACCACCACTATAAGCCAGAGCTAAGCATTCTCTGGGGAGAAGGGGCTGGGGTTAATACATGTTTTTTGTTGTAGCTGCTGGAATTGTGACTTTGAAAATTATCAACTTTTTCTTGCTGTGGTTAAGAAAGTGTAAATTGGCACAAAAGTGGATGATTTTTCTAGAACTCAAGGACTCAATATTCTCTGGGCTGGCTGGGAAGAGCCTAGAGAGCTTCTGAGGAGATCCACAACAATTATTTCATCACATTAGCTTTCCTTCCTGAATGTTAAGATGTTTAGGAAAGCAAATCTAGTGAAGAGAATGAATACACTAGCATGAAACAGATTTCACTTCAGTTTTCCTCGGCTTAATGATGTGAAACATAAACATTCATAATTTCCTATGTCAGTGTTTCTGCTTTGTGAGTTTTATGCCTGGCAGTTTAGATACTTGCTGTTGATAATGATCAATATAATAATCCTTTGGAGGCCTATAAAACACTTTAGAGGAATAAACATACTTTCAAATATTTTATAATATCTCTAGTAACAGAGAGATAAAATCATGAAACCCTCTCTATTTTTTTCTTGGTCTCAGATTGCTTTTAAATATCAGATCAAAGCTCTGCACACACTTCTTTCACTGAATCTGTTCTCTTCCTTTCCCCCACAAATACCCAACCTAAATATGTGAAGTCTGGCTACGATCCTATTTATTCAAGATCCTGATATAAAATGTATATTGTCCCTAATTATCAGACTATAGGCATGGAAGCTATATTCACAGTAAAACAGATGAAAATATATGCAGAAACTAGGGAAATAGAATAAGGGTTATGCAAATGATGATCATGCCTGAGGCTTCAAAGTCCCCCATTCAATTCCCATCACTATAGTAAGCCAGATCTGGAAGATCTGTGGAGAATACATAAAAAGGAGAAGGAGGGGGGAGAGGGGAGTGAGAAAGAGGAGGAGGTGGGAGAGGAGGAGGAAAAAGAAAAGGTACACAGTTTTATTGTAATTTTCTCTCTCTTAAAACAAGAAAACTACATAACATAAGCAATAAAATCCTGGGGAGGAACTGAGAGAAGCAGAATTGAATAAGAGAGTAGTTGAGCTGCAGTGAACTGATTTCATTTCAGTTCAGTTGATTTCATGAAAAGCTCTGAAAAAGACCTTTCTAAGTTGCACCAAATGTAGGCAAGAAGGCAGGACCCTGTTCTTTAAATCAAGGAGTCAATTAACTCAGGTTGCTCCTACAAATATTTAACAGGACATGAGTAGCTCCCTTCACAAACAGAAATTCTTAAAAGACCAAATACAACCTACTAAAATTGAGCATTCCTGATATCTCTGGGATAAGCTCAGTTGTCCTCTGAAAAATCTACAGATCAAGGTCCCCCACAGTCAACTTCTTTCTTTCCTTGAATCAAAGGCTTACCTGGTTGTGCACCTACATTGCCATGCACAGGTTTGAGCCCTAGCATACCATACAGAAGTGCTACAGCACAGGGCAAGCTTTAGTACTGTGGTATCATCTATCTATCTATCTATCATCTATCTATTCATCATCATCTGTCTATATCTATCTCTATCATCTTATCTACTTATCTATTTGAAAATGTTGACAGAGAAATAAAATGGTACATTCTCAATACCTAGTGTGTATGTGCATACACACACACACACACACACACACAATAATTAAATATAAGGGCACTTTCAATATGTTTGGAGAAAACTTTTTGATTAGTTTAGGTAGGTTTATTTTTTCTGGAAAAAAATCCAAAAGGAAAATGACTAGGATGAAATTTCATTTTTGATACTACAGTTATATTTGTGTGCTATCAGATAACCTTCCTCTTAACCCTCCACTGAGCATCTTGCTATACCTTACTATTGGCTGCCATCTCTGCTGGCCCACAAGTTTAAGTGGAAGAAATGATCCAAGTCTTCATCCCCTTTGTTTTCGTTTGCTTGTTTTGTTTTGTTTGTAGTAGAAGATGTGTGGAAAAAGCACATTCTCTAAGAAGTCCTGCTTTGAGAAATAGTACTTGATTGGCTCTTGGAAACTAAATTCTGCAGTATTTCATGTCATCACAGTGTTTTTGAATTCCAAAGGTCTTAAACCTTGCTGTCCCTGTTGTCAAGGTGATTTAGGCTAACTGTGATTTGTGGCAATCTTGAGCTTGGATAACTGTGCTAAGCCATGTCTGCTATGGACCAGTGTGCTTGACTCTCAATAAAAACCCAAACCCCAAGATTCTGGTGCTTTATTCTACTCAGTAACACTTCACAGATCTTGTCACATCTTTCCTGGGGGCATTAAGTGTGCCCCAAGTGAAACTTTTGGGGATGGACATATGTCTGATCTTCTTGAGATTTGTGTACAACCAGGGGGCTTTGGGAAGTCTACCATCATCTACAAAATCCAATTAGTTCTTCTTGTAAAGCTGAGAAGGGGGTAGTGGCAGTTGACTGAATAGTAATAAAATGACAGCCATCGGACACACATTCTCTATTCCTCTGAATGTAGCTCTAGTCTGAAGAACCCTCAGAAGGTGAGAAGTAGACCCACCCTATGACCTTGCAATTCCTCTCCTGGGGATTATTCCAAAGAACCAAACACAACCATCCAGAAAGATGTATATGTAACTATGTTCATAGCAGCACAATTCATAATCACCAAAACCTGGAAGCAACACAGGTGTTCGACAACAGATGAGTGGCTGAGTAAGTTGTTGAAAATGTACACAATGAAATACTACTCAGATATCAAAAATGGTGAATTCACCTTCTTCACCTCATCTTGGATGGAGCATTGAATGAATCACACTAAGTGAGATCAGCCAGAAAGAGAAGGAAGAATATGCAATGATCTCACTCATAGAAGTTGAAAAATAATGACAGAAGGGAAAACACAAAACAGAACTTGGAGTAGAGTTGGTGTATTGCACCAAAGTAAAAGACTCTGGGGTGGGGGTTGACTCTGAGGTGGGGGAGGGTTCAGGTCCTAGAACATGATGGCAGAGGAGGACCTAGTGGGAGCTGAATGGAAATATGGAAAAGTGAAAAATGTTACACATGTCCAAATGATTGTATTTTACTATTGACTGTAAACAATTAGTATAAATAAATAATAAAGAAAGAAATTAAAGAATTTTAATAAATAAATTAAAAAATAAAAAATAGAAGCTGGCTGAGTATGGATCAACCTGCCAATACCCATGTCCAGTGGAGAAGCAAATACAGAAGTCAGACCTCCCACCTTCTGCACCCCATATTGACCCTAGTCCACAGTCCCAGAAGGATAAAGAAAAGGAAAGCTTCCAATGGAAGGGATAGGAAACCGAACTCTGGTGGTGAGAATTGTGTCCCTCTTATCCTATGTTCTTGTTAATCATTATTAAATCTATAATAAAAAAGATGTAGCTCTAATATCAACCATTTCTCCTAAGGTTCAATTAAAAATTACTTCCTGACATAGTACAATGTCTGAGGTAGCTTTAGAGAACTCTACCTGACTTTAAGTATAACCACAGATACGCCACAGGGAAATTACTAATACAATATGCCTGTTAACTAGAGAAGTGACTAGTAGATCCAGTGCACACAAAAAATGTGATTCAAGCTCTGTGAATAACCTGAGTCACATAAAGCCTACTTTAACAAGGGGCACATAATGATGTTTCTGATCTCTGAGAAATAGCATCAATTTACTCCCTTGGTTTAGAAATTCTCAGCTTCTGGGAGTTGGGCGGTAGTGCACCAGGCTAAGCGCACATGGTACCAAGTGCAAGGACCAGCTTAAGGATACCAGTTCAAGCCCCCGGCTCACCACCTGCAGGGGAGTCGCTTCACAGGTGGTGAAGCAGGTCTGCAGGTGTCTACCTTTCTCTCCCCCTCTCTGTCTTCCCCTCCTCTCTCCATTTTTTTCTGCCCTATCCAACAATGATGACATCAACAACAACTACAATAATAGCTACAACAATAAAATAACAAGGGCACCAAAATGGAATAAATAAATATTTTTTTAAAAAAGAAATTCTCAGCTTCTAAATTAGAAAAGCTACGTCACTTTTAATTTTAGTATAAATTCCCCTTAGGTTCCTCTGGGGTAGAACCAGGAAAATTATTATCAGATCTACTTTCTGATAATAAATGTACTTTCTGTCGTGGAATTTTAACTCTCAGAACTCAGTGCTTCTTAAATCAATGAGTTCTATAATAGGCAGAACTGTCAGATCCAGGAACTGTACCTGAATATTTATTTATTTATTTATTTGACTGTCATCAGAATGTTTTGGGTCTGATCATCTGTCTTGACCAAAGTTTGACTTTGTTCTGTATTTCATCTCACTGATATGTGAGAACTCTCTTTGCTGATACTCTGCCCTTACAACCCATAACAGTAACTGTGCTCACCAACCTAACGGCAACTAGGCACCCCCACCTGCCACTATTGCAGGACCAACCTTGTTATCACTGTTAGAACCAGAAAATCTACTCTATAATATTCTTGAGGGACATCTCACACTGTCTACTCTCAGTCTTATAGTATATATATATATATATGATCCTCACTGAGGTTCTCAGTGAGTTTATTTGTTCTTTCTCCAGTGTTTTCCTCATTTGGGGAAAACTGAGTGTCCCTGGGAAACATAGCTGAGTAGGTTATTCTCTCTATCATGTCTGTTTTATTTCATCTTGTTTTCTTTTTGACTGCTGCCCACTATATTCTGCAGAAATTTTAGGGTTTTATATTTCACTTTGTCTGGGTCATTGTTGCTTCCAAAAATCATATTGATGATATGTTAGCATCGCCAGGGAGTAAGCTCCTGTGTCATGAGAAAAATCACTGCTATCCATAAACTTTCTCTTAGCCAAATTTATGTCTGACACGCCCTTATCTATAGTATATAGGGCACAGTTTCATTTGTAGTCTCCCTTCTACATGTATAGTGAGTCCTGCCACTCTTTCTCATTGTTCAGGACCAGTTAATGTTGTGACTGACCTTAAGTATATGTTCAATAGCCAGAGTTATAGATAAGGGCCTGTGGTGTCTTGTGAGCCAGAGCAAGAGGAAAGACTCTAATTTTAACAAAGAGCATTTATTGAGACGATTTGGAACACTCTCGAGGGTCAGCTTTTCTAGTGCATTCAACCCATATGCCTTGCTCATTTTCTTCCCAGGCTTTAAAGGACCTCATCTTTGAAGAAGAAAACTAGTCATGGTAAAGAATTGAATCTTCTCTAAATGTTGATTTCCTTGCAATCTATTCTTTAAGACTTACCATCTGGGAGTTGTGCGGTAGAGCAGCGGGTTAAGCGCACATGGCACAAAGCGCAAGGACCAGAGGAAGGATATCTGTTCGAGCCCCCAACTCTCCACCTGCAGGGGTCACTTTGCAAGTGGTGAAGCAGGTCTGCAGGTTTCCATCTTTCTCTCCCGTCTTCCCTTCCTCTCTACATTTCTCTCTATCCTATCCAAGAACAACAACATCAATAATAACTACAATAAAACAAGGGCAACAAAAGGGAATAAATAAATATTTTAAAAAAGACTTACCATAAGTTTCTTGTTTTGTTTTTATCCTTGAGCTACAAGAGATAATGGTTCCTGTATGTCCTGTCAGCAAATCACCTGACTTTCACTATTTACATTATACCACTAGTAATCACTTTCCTTCTTTCACAGATATGCACCAATATCTCATTTATATCCAGCTAAAATTAATTCATTTTATTGTACTGTTAATTGCTAATTCCTATGACAATCTTATCAATTGAGGTATGGCAAATACTTTTGTATCTCTGTCTACCAAGGGTTAGCCCATTTCACCACTGTTGAACGTTACAGTAGTTACTTTGTATATTTGTTTGCTAGGAATCCCACAATAAAATGCCATAGACTGGGTAACAAAAAGAACAAAAAAATCTATTTTTCCTTACAGTTTAGGATGCCAGAAGTAAAAAAAAAGAAAAACTAAATATATTCAAGACTGCTGTCTTCTAAGTCCTCAAGTCCTCTCTTTCAGTCACAAATGACTTTGTCCTCTATATCTTTATAACATTTCCTCATTTGGGGAATGTGTCTCTGTTATAACAACTCCAGTGATATTACAGTCAAGTTGAGTCTTGCCCTATTGATCACACTGGCAATTAATAACCCTCTAAACAAACTTTTCCCAAGTGCTACAATGTATTGAGTGAGGTTTAGGGAGTGATGGCTTCCACATGTGAATTGTAAGGAAAACTGTTCCATGTCCACCATAGTAAGTGGTACCTAGGTCCTACTGGAGTACTTCCTATCACCCGGTACAGGGTTCAGTCCACTGACAGTCAACTAAAGAGTGAACTAGATCCTAAAGTTTAGCCCTGTCATTATACAGTCTTTGGTTGCATGCCCTGGGACACAGATTTTGAGATAAACTTGGGAAGGATGAAAGGATATGCCAGAGAAAGTCAAACACAAATTACATGCTAAAGATAGAAGTTGGAATATACCTAAAATAAACTTCCTAGCTATTTCCAACATGAAAAACCTCAGATATCATCTGCTCTATTCTTAATTTTAGATTCCTGATTATTATTAAACAAATTTTTCTAATTTATATCAATGTTTTTCAGCCACCAAGTTGTAAATGCTACCATGACACCAACCTGATTTCCCTAGACAACCTCACCAATGTGTCCTGGCAACCCACCTCCCCAGATCCCTACTCTACTAGGGAAAGATAGAAACAGGCTGGAAATATGGATAAACCTGTCAACACCTATGTCCAGAGGAGAAGCAGTTACAGAAGTCAGACCTCCCACCTTCTGTACCCCATAAAGATCTCTGGTCCATGCTACCAGAGGGATAAAGAATAAGAAAACCTCAAATGGTGGGAATGGGATACAGAACTCTGGTGGTGGGAGTTGTACAGAATTGTACCCCTCTTATACCACAATCTTGTTGATCATTATTAAATCAATAATAAAAATATTAATGCTTTGTTAAAAAATGCTTGACTGTTAATGATGCAATAAATTCCTCTGAGCTAGGAGGTGAACAAAAAAAAATAATATTATCTGGGGAGTGAATTAACTATTTAGTTGAGTATTCCTGAGTTATATTTATTTTGATTTCTTTTTAACCATAAATGTAAGCATCATAACTCTTAGAATTTAATAAATGCATTATCTGACAAAAATTTCACACACTACAGTTATGTCATTGCTGATCTCTAAATTTACACAAGATAATTTCTCAGTCAGAATTAAAATTGAAGATCTAAGCTTTAGATGTAGTCAAGATGCATTTTTAATAACTCAGTGGCAATTATCAAAACCCCCAAATCAGCCTAACATACTGAAAGCTTTGCATTATATATTTGAAATAAAAATTTTAAATCTGAGGCTCACACTGCAGTGTGCAAGGACCCAGGCTCAAGCCCCTGGGTCCCCACCTGCAGGGGGAAAGGTCTGTGAGCAGTGAAGCAGGGCTACAGGTGTCTCTCCGTCTCTCTCCCTCTCTCTCTCTGTCTCCTCCTTCCCTCTCAATTTCTATTTTTGTCTATCCAATAATAAATAAACATAAAAAATGAGCAGGACCAGGGGGCCCCTCGTGGGATCTAGGCCCCCTGCCCCCCGGGGGCCACTGGCTTTACCACCCTCCATTGGAATTAGCAGTAAAACCTGTGGCCAGAAGCCAGCTAGACTAGGGCCTGGGCCTAAGACACCCATCAGTGGAATTTGAAGAAGAAAAACCTGTGGCCAGAGGCCAAAAGGAGTCATTCCCTAAGTGGTAGAGAGTTGGCCTAGCTAGCTAGCACTGCAAATATCCAATAACCATATAGGTCAAGAAGGAAAGAATGAAGGATGCCTCCATCCACCTAAGAGCCCTCAAGGCATTTGGGTTGTCTAGGCTGGCCTCCCTGCTGAAGAGGTACCTGACCTGGACTGGCAGTCAGGAAGGGCTTCCTGCAGGAGAGGACAGCTGAGCTGAGCTGAGCTGAGCTGAGCCTTAAAGAGCAGCTGAGTAGCCCGGGGGAACTCGATGGAAGGTAGAGTGATGTACTGATGCATCTCCTATCTGTCTGTCTGTCTCCTCTCCCTTTCTCACTCTCTCTGTATTTCACTCTAAACTAAATAATAGAGCTGGAGAGATAGCATAATGGCTCTACAAAATTTCATGCCTGAGGCTCCAAAGGACCCAGGTTGAATCTCCCACACCACCAGAAGCCACAGCTGAGCAGTGCTCTGATGAAAGGATGAAAGGAAGGGAGGAAGAAAGGAAGGAAGGAAGGAAGGAAGGAAGGAAGGAAGGAAGGAAGGAAGGAAGGAAGGAAGGAAGGAATGATGGAAGGGAGGGATGGAGGAAGGAAGGAGGGAAGGAAGGAAGGGAGGGAGGGAGGAAGGAAAGGAGGGAGGAAGGAAGGAGGGAAGGAAGGGAGAGAAGGGAGGATGAACTGGGTTGTCTTCTTCTGTTTGTCACAAATACCAAGGAACCAGAAACCCCCAGTACATCTGGCTGTAGACCAGTGACTGAAGATGTTCCTGATTCTTCAAGCAGGGGCAAGGGGAGGGGGCTTTTTAATGAAGAGAGCTGCAATCTCATTGTGGCGCAGAGGATGGCACAGTGGATAAGCCACTGGGCTCTCAAGCATGTGGTAAATTCATTCCCTGGCACCACATATGCCAGAGTGATGCTCTGGTGCTCTATTTTTCAATCTCTCCTCCCTTGCCCTCTCCTTCCTCCTCCTCCTCCTCTCACTCAAACATAAGTAAGAATAAATATTAAAAATAATGGTCCAGGAGGTATATTCTCAAGCATGAGGCCCTGAGTTCTATCCCTGGCATCATGTGTATCAGAGTAAATGCTCTGATCCCCCATATTAATAAATAAATAAATAAATAAAATCTTTAAAAAATAATTATAAATAAAAAACTTATTAACTCATAAAACATTTAAAATCTGAGACCTACACATAAAAATTTGAAAGAATAGTTTGAACAGTGTTGTGTATTTTATTTTACTTTTTTTTAATACTTTCCTTGTCTAATTGAGAATAGGGCTGTTTCACTTTCTGACTATTTTTTCATTCTCTTTAGAAATAAACACTGCTGAACTTTCAGATGAAGTATTAACTTTTATCAGATGATCCAGAGCTTAAAATGGATTTTGAACTTCAGCCCAGGGAAAGCAATGTATCTTGATGAGTTTTATCACAAGAAAGGAAGGGGGAAATTACTTTTGGCAGAATCTCCCCAAGCTGTTGCCAGAGACCACAGAAAACCCACTTGTATTGTGAATACATTATAGCATTGCAAAATAGTTTTATGCAATCAAGATCAGTAGTTCAAGGTATCTTAGGAATGGCTAATAATAAAAAAAGACATAGCAATTAATGCTATGTTCACCATAAAGTCTACTAAAATATTATGTTGATATGCATTCAAACACATGCAATTAATCTCAAAAGCACTCTAGGGGATATAGAACTTTAGATGCTTATATAGGAAATTTTATAAATTGAGTTTTACTTGCCATATTAAAAATATTTGTAAGGGATTTGTTGAAAATAGAATTCCCTTAATCTATGGCACAGTCTTCTACTTATGTGTTTATAACATTGAACTCAAAGGTCAATTTTAGTACTCTTTCATGAATCTAAATTTATTTCAAATTATTGGTGAGTTTTTAGTATTTTTATGACTTATATTTATGTCCCTAAAATATTGCTTTTCATTATCATGACCAAACTACTTTTTTTTTCCCCCAAGAATCCACTGCTCCTGGAGACTATTTTTTCCCCTTATGTTGCTCTTGTTGTTTTATTGTTATTGTGGTTATTATTATTGTTATTACTGATGTCATTGCTGTTGGACAGGACAGAGAAATGGAGAGCAGAGGGGAAGATGGAGAGGGGGAGAGAAGCAATCCCCCTGCAGGTGGGGAGTTGGGGGGTAGAACCAGGATCCTTATGCCAGTCCTTGAGCTTTGTGCTGTGTGCACTTAACCCACTGCGCTACTGCCCAACCCCCACCAAACTACTCTTTACCCTACTTAATATTCAATATTCAAGATGTTTCTGTTTTGTCTCTATTTTACCCTACCTTCCTTTTATAATTCCCAACAATATGGAGTATACCTGTACCTGGACTCTGGAAGCAAGCTAGTAATATTGGGGGACAATTAATAAGAGTCAGGGTAAGAAACTGTAGCCTGCGTTCTCTGTTCTGTTTTCATTGAAATTAAAGATTGATGAGACATATTCCAGTAGAATATCTCCAGTTCTAATAGAATCATAATGATAGTTGTTCAGTCAACATCATTTCTCTAACTGTGCAACATTTCCAATGTAGCAGAGAAACAAAATAAATATCCATGACATTAGGCTATTTACAGTGCAACTGGTACAGATAACTTTATATGCCAGCAGTCAGAAAGAATATCCTTTACAAATAATCTCTAAGAGTGCAGAAGTAGTAAGAGGGTGCTTCTTAGCATAAACCTGATCAAGTTTCCTGGGGGAGATTTCTGAGGTCAGATTTCTTTAATGTTCTATATTACAGAAAGAAACTAATTGACTTTTTTATTTGATCCCTTTTCTCCTGAAGAGTTAATCTAACTTTGTGAGCTGAAGTCATTGTTTAGATACCCCACTACAAGCCCTGTAGTAATTGAGGGAAAAGAAAGTGCTTCAATTTTTGTCATATTAACATCCAGGATGCATTTAAGCTATAATTAAAACACATTTTTCTTTGAATGCACATTTAGTATGCTCATTCAGATTGAGTAAATGTATCTAGCAAGCTGATCTTTTTATTTCTGATCTCCTAAGATTACACATTCATTGATTTAGTGCCTTGCTTGAAATTTTCTTCAGTGTCTCTGTCTCTCACCTAGTTTAAATGAAGACACTCAAGCCATAGAAAAAGCCAAAGCACAGACTTTGAATAGTAAATGATAAAACCACAAACCATAGCTTATGTTCCATGATATACCATTTAATAATATTGAGAAGTTTTTTATTAAGACTTTTTAAAATTTTGCTGAAATAACTGCATAGTAACATGATATAAGTTTTAGCTATGCATCATTATAAAATAACAACTGTTTATTCTACATTAAGTTCACCGGTAAAAGTTCAGTTCTGTCCTTCACTAGACAATCAATCCTTTTTACATTGGTTCCACATTCCTTTTTCCCCTTCCCTTCTGGTAACCACTAATTTAATAAGGTCATTCATAAGTCACAGATATGGAAAATAATACAACCTAGATTTTAGATTTAAATTTGAAAGCCAGAGGTTCCAGATTTACCTTTATTTTGAGTTAATCACATAAAGCTCTCTGTGAGCTTCCTTGAATTTAATTCCTATAACATGTATGACTCACTTGTAGCTACTATAAAGGTTAGTGATATGTAGGACCTATTTCATTTAGCTCTTGTTTTGCCTAAATGTTCTGCGACAAGCAACACAGCCACTATCTTCCCTCTGTTTTTGTTCCTCTTATGAAAACAGAGTTGCTAAAATGTAAATTTACTTGAATGTATTATATATAGGAATCTTTTAAATTATTGTGTTCATTTGAAAAACATTATGCGATATATTACTTGTTACTAATTTAACCCAATTACTGTTCTCTGTTTACATTTAGATTAATCTCTAATTGTACATCAGACATCTGTGAAAGATCATGGACTATTTCCACCCTCTTTTATCAAGTGCCCGGGGAGATTAGTCTACTAGAGTTGAGTTACAAGCGTATATATTCATCTTGGAGGACATGGAGGGCTTCAATAAACTTGACTGAAACTAACTTCCCATTGCCATTATCTTGAGCATGGTCCCTCTGTACAGCATCCTACACTGAGATATTTCCTGATTTTACTTAGAATTCAGAGACTTCACGTGTGGAATGACAACCCTTCAGCTTCATTACTCGGGTGAGACCTTTCCTTTTATAGTACACTCTAATTTCATCTCAGGTAGTTCACTTTCTAACAAAGTCCCATAACCTAGATATACACCAGTTTCTGTGAGAGAGAGCTTATGTGCACACGTATCCATAAACTACTGCAAAATATAGACCTGAAAGCAGAAGTACACTAGAGTTTGCAGTGAGTACCTCCCTAACACTTCCTCTCCACTATTCCAAGCTTGGGATCCATGATTGCTCAACAAATTGTTTGGCTTCATATGTTAACTCTCTTTTCAATCACCAGGTTCCAGATGCCACCAGGATGCTGGCTAGGCTTCCCTGGATTGAAGACCCCACCAATGTGTCCTGGAGCTCAGCTTCCCCAGAGACACACCTTACTAGGGAAAGAGAGAGGCAGACTGGGAGTATGGACCGACCAGTCAACGCCCATGTTCAGCGGGGAAGCAATTACAGAAGCCAGACCTTCTACCTTCTGCAACCCTCAACGACCCTGGGTCCATGCTCCCAGAGGGGTAGAGAATGGGAAAGCTATCATGGGAGGGGATGGGTTATGGGGATTGGGTGGTGGGAATTGTGTGGAGTTGTACCCCTCCTACCTTATGTTTTTGTTCATTAATCCTTTCTTAAATAAAAAATTTAAAAAAAAAAAAGAATTAGCATAAGCTTTCAGTCATGTTTATGCTCCTGTACATACAATGGCATCAACCTCACTAATTTTATCTTTTTATTTATTTATAAAAAGGAAATACTGACAAAACCATAGGATAAGAGAGGTACAACTCCACAAAATTCCCACCACCAGAACTCCCTATCTCATCCCCTCCCTTGATAAATTTCCTATTCTTTAACCCTCTGGGAATATGGAACCAAGGTCACTGTGGGATGCAGAAGGTGGAAGGTCTGGCTTCTGTAATTGCTTCCCCGCTGAACATAAGCGTTGACAGGTCGATCCATACTCCCAGCCTGCCTCTCTCTTTGCCTAGTGGGGCAGGGCTCTGGGGAAGCAGAGCTACAGGACACATTTGTGGGGTTGTTTGTCCAGGGAAATCTGTTTGGCATCATGTTAGCATCTGGAACCTGGTGGCTGAAAAGAAAGTTAACATACAAAGCCAAACAAATTGTTGACTAATCATGAACCTAAAGGCTGGAATAGTGCAGATGACGAGTTGGAGGGGTCTCCATTTTGTAGATAGCTAGTAGGCATATTTTAGTTATATTCCAAAGGGCCTGTGACTATACTAGTTTCTTCTTTTTTATATATTTTTTAATTTGTCTGCAATAGGTTTACAGTAAAACAGAATTTTTAAAATAATTTGTTTCAACTTTTAACTAATTAGTTTTTCCACACATAGGATAACATACTTGGGATTTTTCTTTTGTATTTATGAAACCTCATTATCCAGAATTCAAAAGCCTTCATTTAGCCTGATATAAGTTCATGAATATTTCATCAAAAACTGAGATCTTGCAATGAAATGCTTTGTAATTCTTTCAATGGTCACAGTAAAGAATGTTCATGGATTAAAGCCATAGTTAATGTTGGTAAACTACTGAAGCTATTAGTATATTTTTACTTCAGAACATATATTACAAAAGCCTACTGAAGATTAACAGTGACTGAGATACTTTCTATCATTTTAAGGAGCATCAGTAACTGCCCAATAACTCACACCCATGTCAAAATGTATTTGTTAAAAGGTCAACAAATACAGCATCTGAATACTAGTTCACAGATAATAACTATCAAATCCTGAAGCAATATTGAGAAATGTATTTATGCTCTAGAAGCCATGTATCTAAGCATCATCAAATGACAGACTAAACTGAAAACAAATTTCTCAACATGTAGTTCGATGCAGCTGTATATAGAGTGATTGCTATGTATTGAGAACCATGCTACAGTTTTTATTCCCTGGTGTCCTGGAAACATCTATAAAGAATGCTGAAGTTTAATTGGATGCCCTCTCCCTAACACATTTGAATAGAAACATAAGGATTGCAATTATAAGGATATTTCCAAATAGACAGCTGGTGTTTATTATTTATGGTTATTAGTTTTTAATGAATATTATTCTGTAAGCATAGCAAAAACCAATACTGTCAATTCCCATTGAATGAATGACTTCCTTGTGCACAAATTGTAGTGATCACCATCAACCCACTTATTCATTCAGAAGTGTTTTTGAGCATATTGTGTATACTAAGATAATCACACTGATTAATAAGATCAAGTTTTTAATCTTATGAAATCTAGTGATCAAGTAAATTAATAGCATAATGATATAGTATCCAGTAAGAAACAATGTAATACAAAATAAAGATGATATATCAAATTATATATGCAGATATAGATATATAACAAATATTCACCTAGTATACCCCACGCCTAATAAAAACACAACAATTTAAAAAGATATATGCACATTTGTCACAGCTTTACATGTGATATCCAAGAACTGGTATCAACCTAGTGCCCATAGACAGTGCAGTTGTCCCATACCATGGGAAACTCATATCCTTTCAGCTTATTGTCGCAAGGTTAATGGAGTCTTTAGGGACTTTGCAGCTGTTTTCTTGACTATCGTACATTGGCTATTTGATTTCTGCACTTCTTTTTTAAATATTTATTTATTTATTCCCTTTTTTTGTCCTTGTTTTATTGTTGTAGTTATTATTGTTGTTATTGATGTTGTCATTGTTGGATAGAACAGAGAGAAATGGAGAGAGGAGGGGAAAACAGAGAAATGGAAAGAAAGATGAGACACCTGCAGACATGCCTCACTGCCTGTGAAGTGACTCCCCTGCAAGTGAAAAGCCAAGGTCTGGAACTGGGATCCTTACACAGGTCCTTGCGCTTTGTGCCACATGCGCTTAACCAGCTGCACTACCACCTGACTCCCGATTTCTGCATTTCTTAACTTAGTAGACGTAGTTGACTACTCATTGCTACTGATATAATAGAAGATGCCATGTCTTTAGACCTCTGATGCTTTCTTGCCAGTAAGATCTGGGAACCTCAGACTTCTATACCTCACACAGAGAGGCCCTGTCCAGACTGGCAGAACCATCATCATTAGACATTTCAGCACACTTGGAACAATTACTCAAACTACACTTTCAGCTTGTGTGCCCTTCAAAATAAAACTTTTCCATCCTGACTCCTGACTGAGTTCTATAGCACAGGCAGTGCTGAGAAAAACTCATCCTCTTCCTTAACCAGTGTACTAACCACTACTTGTGTGTTTCTTCCTTTTCTTTATATAGATCAGCCTGGCTGAGAAATCTCTTTGTCTGCACATGATGAGGAGCCCAGAAAGAGAATGCCAGGTAGCAAGAGGTGATCAGGAATAGCAATCTTCCTGACACCTGGGGAAGGACAGGTCCTACGTATACTCCACTAGTAATAAGGTGCCTCTCTGAACCTCTTTTCTTTGCCTTCCCCCTCCTGTCCCTGCCCCTAATTGCTAACAGCAGTATCAAAACTCTGTAGTATCTGTGCATGCTGCCCTCTGCATATAGCCACTGTCCTTCTTTCTGACACCACACATCTTCTCCACAGTTCACAGACTTAAGAAAAAAAAGTGTTCAGAGCACCCAAACTCTGCATATACTATACCCATGAGAATCACATTCATTTCTTGGGGAGGTAGAGGGTTGAAGTGGGCCTGTGCTCCTCTCAGAAGCCCTGCCTGGAACTTCCTAGCACAGAAGAAATACTTCCAATTAATCTGTTGGGTCCTACCTGCCTTCAACACCTTCTATTCTCTGTCAAAGTACAGTCCTAGGAAAAAGTATCCTGTGTGCCCTTTCCTCATAGCAACCTAGTTTGTGACAAAAAGAGGGGAATGCAGGAGCAAGAGTGGTATAAGAAAAACAAAATCTTCAGGGGAAAATTTCCTCTTTTTTTAATGACTCGTTTTGTTTATTTGTTTGTTTTGCCACCAGAGTTATTACTGAGACTCTGTGTATCTTACCACTTCATTGTTCCCAGGGGTCATTCTTTGGAAACAGTTTTTCAAACAGATGGAAAGAGAGAAAGTGAGAGACAGAGACATAGAGAGGGGGGAGAAACTTGCTTCCTTGCATCAGGTTAGTGGCTTAATAGTAGAAAGCATACCTTGCATGCATGATTCCCTGAGTTATATTCCAAAACTATGGATGGTTAAGTGGTTCTGTCTCTCCCCACACCCTATATTGGTTTTTTTTAAATTTTTTATTTAAGAAAGGATTAATTAACAAAACCATAGGGTAGGAGGGGTACAACTCCACACAATTACCACCACACAATCTCTATATCCCACCCCCTCCCCTGATAGCTTTCCCATTCTCCATCCCTCTTGGGAGCATGGACCCAGGGTCATTGTGGGTTGCAGAAGGTAGAAGGTCTGGCTTCTGTAATTGCTTCTCCGCTGAACATGGGGGTTGACTGGTCAGTCCATACCCCCAGTCAGCCTCTCTCTTTCCCTAGTAGGGTGGGTCTCTGGGGAAGCTGAGCTCCAGGACACATTGGAGGGGTCTTCAGTCTAGGGAAGCCTGGCCGGCATCCTGATGACATCTGGAACCTGGTGACTGAAAAGAGAGTTAACATGCGAAGCCAATCAAATTGTTGAGCAATCATGGACCCAAAGCTTGGAATAATGGAGAGGAAGTGTTAGGGGGGTACTCACTGCAAACTCTAGTGTACTTGTACTTTCAGGTATATATTTTGCAGTAGTTTACAGATATGTGTGAACACATGCTCTCTCTCACAGAAACTGGTGTATATCTAGGTTTTGGGACTTTGTTAGAAAGTGAACCACCTGAGATGGAATTAGACTATACTATGAAAGGAAAGGTCTCACCTGAGTAATGAAGTTGAAGGGTTGTCATTCCACACGTGAAGTCTCTGGACACAGTCTGAAGTGAAGCATGTTGAGGTGGCAATCGTTGTGTTGCTTAGGATGTGATCGGAAGATGCAATATTTTTTATATGGATTGGGAGAGGCATACAGGAAAGTGGGCCCTATCCAAGGGTTCCAGGACTGGGGGAAGTAGAGGCTCTATAGTAGAGATGTGAGGTTCCTGCTGTCTTAGGGTTCAAAAAGACAATCAATAGTTAATGTTATCATCACATTATTTGGTAATTGGGTTAACTTTGAAAAGTCCTTTTGTTATGGTTTGCTGTACAGTACCCAGTATCTTGTATATAGCTGTGCTATTGGTTTCTTCTGATCTACTTGGTCTAGGCTTTTGAGAGAGTCTGCATATCAAATACACAGCCTATATATTGAAAAGATTCAGTTTGTGTTTTGAAAAACTTCAAGACATACAATTAATTTCCCCCCTCTCATATTAAGTAACTACTGATTTATACGACAACATTTTACTAGGAGTTTTCTTAAACACCATAACCACCACCAAAAGACTGTGACCCATCCTTTCCACCCACTCCCACCCCCCACTGGCCCAGGAATCTGCATGTCTACCCCTCAACACAGGGTTTTTACTTTGGTGCCCTACTTAAAATTTGGTCAGGTCCTGCTTGTAGTTTGCATTTCAATCTTACTCAACTTCTGTTAATGAGTGGGATCATCCCATACTCATCTTTAACTTTCTGACTTAGCTTACTTAACATAATTCCTTCTAGCTCTGTCCAAGATGGATCAGAGAAGGTGGGTTCATTGTTCTTGATAGCTGCATAGTATTCCGTTGTGTATATATACCACAGCTTTCTCAGCCACTCATCTGTTGTTGGGCACCTGGGTTGCTTAAAGATTTTAGCTATTATGAATTGTGCTGCTATGAACATAGGAGTACACACCTCTTTTTGGTTGGGTGTTATGGAGTCCTTGGGGTATAAGCCCAGGAGAGGAATTTCTGGGTCATATGGAATGTCCATGTCTCGCCTTCTGAGAGTTTTCCAGACTGCTCTCCACAGAGGCTGTACCAATTTACATTCCCACCAGCAATGTAAAAGGGTTCCTCTGTCCTCACAACCTCTCCAGCATTTGTTGCTGCTGTCCTTTTTGATGAATGCCATTCTAACAGGAGTGAGGTGGTATCTTAGTGTTGTCTTAATTTGCATTTCTCTGACAATCAGTGACCTAGAGCAGTTTTTCATATGTTTGTTAGCCTTTTGGATCTCCTCTGTAGTGAATGTTTTGTTCATATCCTCAGCCCATTTTTGGATGGGGTCATTTGCTTTTTTGGTGTTAAGTTTGCTGAGCTCTTTATATATTTTGGTGATTAATTTCTTGTCTGACGTATGGCATGTGAAGATCTTCTCCCATTCTGTGAGGGGTCTCTTTGTTTGTGTGATAGTTTCTTTGGATGTGCAGGAGCTTTTCAATTTGATGTAGTCCCATTGGTTTGTTTCTGCTTTAGTCTTCCTTGCAATTGGGTGTAATTCATCAAAGATGTCCTTGAGGTGTAGGTGGGAAATTGTTTTACCAATGTTTTCCTCTAAGTATTTGATTGCTTCTTCTCTGACATCCAGGACTTTGATCCATTTGGAGTTGATTATGTTTTTGGTGAGATAAAGTGGTTCAATTTCTTTCTTCTGCATGTTACAACCCAGTTTTCCCAGCACCATTTATTGAAGAGAGCCTCCTTTTTCCATTTAATCCTTTGGGCCCCCTTATCAAAGACTAGATGTCCATAGGTGTGGGGATTTATTTCTGGGCTTTCAATTCTGTTCCACTGGTCTCTGTGCCTATTTTTGTTCCAGTACCATGCTGTTTTGATGATGATGGCTTTATAATATAGTTTAAGGTCTAGGAGTGTGATGCCTCCAATTCTGTTAATTTTCTGCAAGACGGTTTTGGCATTTCTAGGTATTTTCAGGTTCCAGATAAATGATTGTAGTGTTTGTTCTATTCTCTTAAAGAAGCTTGGTGATACTTTAATGGGCATTGCATTAAATTTGTATATGGTTCTGGGGAGAATATTCATTTTGATGATATTTATTCTTCCAATCCATGTGCATGGAATATCTTTCCATTTCTTGGTATCAGTTTCTATTTCCTTGAGTAGCGACTCATAGTTTTCAGTATACAAGTCTTTCACTTCTTTGGTCAACTTTATTCCTAGGTATTTGATTGATTTTGCTGAAACAGTAAATGGGAGTGATTTCCGGATGTCTTCTTCTGCAGATTTAGTGTTTGCATAAAGAAAAGCCACTGATTTTTGTACATTGATTTTGTAGCCTGATACCTTGCTATATTGTCTAATAACTTCCAGTAGTTTTCTGCTGGATTCTTTAGGTTTTTCTATGTATACTATCATATCATCTGCAAATAGTGAGAGCTTGACTTCTTCCCTTCCAATCTGTATTCCTTTGATTCCTTTCTCTTGCCTGATTGCTATGGCAAGAACTTCCAATACTATGTTGAAGAGTAACGGTCACAATGGACAGCCCTGTCTAGTTCCCAATCTGAGAGGGAATGCTTTCAGCTTCTGTCCATTTGAGTATGATGTTGGTTGTAGGTTTGCTATATATAGACTCCACTATCTTGAGGAATTTCCTTTCTATTCCCATTTTTTGTAGAGTTTTGAGCATGAACGGGTATTGGATTTTGTCAAAGGCTTTCTCTGCATCTATTGAGATAATCATGTGGTTTTTGGCTTTGCTTTTATTGATGTGGTGAATGACATTGATTGACTTACAGATGCTGAACCAGCCTTGCATTCCTGGGATGAATCCCACTTGGTCGTGATGAACAATCTTTTTGATATGTTGCTGTATTCGGTTGGCCAAGATCTTGTTTAATATTTTGGCATCTATGTTCATCAGAGATATTGGTCTGTAGTTTTCCTTTTTTGTTCTGTCCCTATCAGCTCTTGGTATCAGGGTGATGTTGGCTTCAAAGAAGGTGGAAGGGAGTATTCCTGTTTCTTCATTCTTATGGAAAAGCTTAAGAAGTATGGGTACTAACTGTTTCCTGACAGTTTTGTAGAATTCGTTTGTGAAGCCATCTGGTCCAGGACTTTTGTTGTTGGGGAGATTCTTAATAACGGTTTCAATTTCTTTGTCTGTGATTGGTGCATTTAGATTTTGTAGTTCTTCTTGTTTTAGTTTTGGAAGGGCATATGCTTCTAGGAATTGTTCCATTTCTTCCAGATTCTCTAGCTTGGTGGCGTATAGTTCTTTATAGAAGTTTCACAGGATTCTCTGGATTTCTGTGGTGTCAGTTGTGATATCTCCTCCATCGTTTACAGTTCTATTAATTTGAGTCTTCTCTCTTTTTTGTTTGGTGAGTCTGCCTAGGGGTTTGTCAATTTTATTTAATCTTTCAAAGAACCAACATTTGGTTCTTTGATCATATGTATGGTTCTTTTATTTTCGATGTTGTTTATTTCTGCTCTAACTTTAGTGATTTTTGTCCTTCTGGTTGTATTAGGGTTCCTTTGTTCCTCTTCCTCTAAGTACTTGATGTGTGCAGTAAGGTTGTTCATTTGAGCTTTTTCTTGGTGTTTAATATGTGATTGTATGGCTATAAGTTTCCCTCTCAGTACTGCTTTAGCTGTGTCCCAAATATTTTGATAGGTTGTATCTTCATTTTCATTTGTTTCCAGGAACATTTGAATTTCCTGCTTGTGTGAATCTCTAACCCATACTTCTTAAGGAGTATGTTGTTTAGTTTCCAAATTCTGTGACTTTTAATAATTTTCTGTTTGTTGTTAAATGTCAGTTTTACTCCACTGTGGTCTGAGAAGATACTTGGGATGATTTCGATGCTCTTGAATGTATTGATGTTGTCTTTGTGGCCTAACATGTGGTCTATCCTTGAGTATGTGTTATGTGGATTTGAAAAGAAGGTGTATTCCAGTTTTTTGGAGTGAAGAACTCTGAAAATGTCCAAGAGGTCTAGTCTGTCAATCTCTTTATACAGTTCTCTTGTATCTTTGTTGGTTCTCTGCTTTGTTGATCTGTCTAAGTGTGAGAGTGGGGTTTTGAAATCTCCCACTATTATTGTATTACTATTGATGTATTTTTGAAATTCTTTCAGTAAGTGCTTGACATTTTTATATGGTCCCTCATTGGGTGCATAGATGTTAATGATTGTTAAGTCTTCTTGGCTGATTGATCCTCTAATAATTATTTAATGTCCTTGCCTATCTTTTATTACTTTATTTAATTTAAAATCTATCGTGTCTGAGATGTTCCTGCCCTTTTTTGTGGTCCGTTAGCCTGTATGATAGTTTTCCATCCTTTCACTTTAAGTCTGTGTTTATCTTCTTGTGACAGATGGGATTCTTGCAAGCAGCATATGGTTGGGTTATGTTTTCTGATCCATCCCGCCACCCTGTGCCTTTTGATGGATGAGTTTAAGCCATTGACATTTATTGATATTATGGATTTATTGTATTGTAGTGCCATTGTTCAAAAAAATTTTTTTTGTTTGTTTGCTCTGATATATTGCCAGTATTATAGTGATGTTCTTGTTTATAAGAGGTCTTTTAGAACCTCTTTCAGGGCCGGCTTGGTGATGGTTGCCTCCTTTAACTGCTGTTTTTCTAAGAAGGTTTTGATCCCTCCATCTAGTTTGAATGAAAGTCTAGCAGGATATATCCTTGGTTGAAACCCTTTTTCATTCAGGGCTCAATAGATATCTTGCCACTCCTTTCTGGCTTTTAGAGTTGGAGTGGAGAAATCTGCAGATAATCTTATGGGTTTTCCCTGGTATGTGACTTTTTGTTTCTCTCTTGCAGCCTTTAGGATCCTTTCTTTATCCTTACTTCTTCTCATTGTGACTATGATGTGTCTTGGTGTCTTCAGGTCTGGGTTGATTCTGTTTGGTACTCTCTGGGCCTCTTGAATCTTGATGTCCTTTCTGTTATTCAGGTCAGGGAAGTTTTCTTCTATTACTTCCTCTAGAATGTTTGCTTCTCCTTCCTCTCTTTCTTCCTCTGGCAGGCCAAATATACGAATGTTACTTCTTTTGATATCATCCCATATGTCTCTGCTGTTGTTTTCAGTGTCTCTCAATCTCAATCTCTTTTTGAGCTCTTTCACCTCTTTCTTCGTTTTCTCTCATCCTCTGTCTGACTAATTTTGTTTTCTGCTTCTGTTAGTCTGCTTTCCCTTGCCTCAACTTCTTTCTTCATTACAGCTATTTCAGCTTTCAGTTCTCTAATTGCCTCAAGATAATCAGTATTTTCCTTGGGGGTTTCAACTGTTGTTTCCCTAATACTGCCATTCCTTTCCTCCAATGTTGTTTTTATTTCTGTGATTAATAAGTTTATTATTGCTTGCATACTTTTCTTATCTATGGTTACTTCTGGCTGATTTGTAGTTTCTTCTGGGCTCTTGTCTTCATTCATTGGAGTAGCAGTTTTATTTGTTTTTGATCTACCCATTTTTTTGATTTATGTATTTATTTTTTTGTGCTCTGTTGTTCCTCAGTTGTTGTGTCTTGAGTACAAGCAACACTGTACTAAATACCTTTATGACAATTGCACTCACCAACCTCAGGAATTACAATAGCAACTGAAGCAAGTATTGAAGCAGTTTAATCACTATCAGTTAGCCAAACAATGTCTCTAGTCCATGAAAAAATAGTAACCAAATCCCAGTGAAGAAGAAAGAGAAAAGAAAGAAGGGATAGCAAGAATAGACAGTTATGGAAATCTACAATCCACTATATATTCTAGGGGTAACAAGAGGGGAAAGGGGACTAGAGTAAAGATACACACATAGAGAGTCCACTCTTAGTCAGATTTCTTCCCCAAAATAATTCACAAATTCAGAAAGGCAAAGAAGAAGGAAGGAAGAAGTGTATGACAAGATAAAATAAAGAAAGAAAGAAAGAAAAAGAAAAAGAAAAAAGATAAAAGAGACAAGTGAGAGAAAAGGGAAAAGATAAGAAAAAGAGCTATAATTAAAGAGCAGTGAAAGGAAAGGGTTTTTTATTACTTTATGTTTAATTTAATTTAATTTAATTTTTTAATTAGCTAGGAGGAGGAGGGAGGGGAGAGTCTGTAGAGGAGGTAGGAGTAATGAGACAAGTTCCTCCCACAATAGATAATATGCCCACTACCTAGCAATTAAAGATACACTAATAGTTAATTCTGATCAACGTAAAGGGGGGGGGAGATATGTGCCTTTATATAATATTAATAATAAAATAGGGCAGGGTAAAAAAATAAAACCCTGTCCCAGATTACCTCAAACCTTGTGATCAGAGGCAGCTGATTGTTAATAATGAGAAAAAAAAAACACCTCAGGACTAGACAAGGATAACTGAAATAGACAGTTATGTAAATCTACTATCCACTGTATATTCTAGGGGTGGCTAAAGGAGGAAGGGAAGTTGAGCAGAGACACTTGCAGTGAGAGTCCACACTGAGTCAGAATTCTTCCCCAAAATAATTCCCAAATGTGTATCAGTGAATTCAAAAAAGCACACTGTTTGGTGGTGTAGGGGCTGGGGCCTGTGGCTTTGGAAGCTGTAGGATTAAGGAAGAAAGGATGACAATAATGAGAAAAAGAGAAAAAAAATAAAGAGAGAAAAATGAAAAAGATAAGAAAAAGAACAGTCATAAAAGAGCAGTGAAAGGAAAGAGGTTTTTTTATTTATTTATTTTTAATTATTTAATTCGCTATGCGGGGTGAGGTGCGGGCTTTGGCTACTTAGAAAGAAAAATGGCCAGAGGTTTCAGAAGGGTTTCAGACTTAGAATGAATGATACTCCCTTGTGGGATAGGAATTTGGTAAAGAAGGAAGCTCAGCAGGGGAGCCTGCTAGAAGCTGGTCCCCAGGGACTGATTATGGGGGGGGGGGATGGGAAAGGGGTATGCTTAATAATTAAAAGGAAAAAAATATTCCAAAACTATGGATGGTTAAGTGGTTCTGTCTCTCCCCACACCCCATATTGTTCTTAAAAATTCCTTAAAAACAAATAGAAAAACTGAAGCCTGAATCCCTTATTTATTAAATCTAGAGTAGGAAAAATTGTTTCAGAATCTCTTCTTGGCTACCTGATGGCCACTCATAATTTTTGTCATCACTGTGGTGGACACGATATCACTTTCTCAGCTACGTCCTCCCTACTAACTCTTGACTACGGTCACAGTTCTAGGTTCTAGTAACCTTTTTCACAACTCTCTTCCTGAGTTTTCTTAGCCCTGGCACTTGAATATCGGCAGGTGAGTGATTCTCTTTTGCGGAAAGTGGCTTGTCTATTTCTGGGAGACTATTAATATCCCTGACCTGTATTCAGTCACTGACACCTCCTCCAATCATGATTATTGAACTTGCCTTCATACAGTGCAAATATTTGCTGAAGGCAGAATGATCCTCTGTTGAGAATCCCAGTATTAGCCTCTCTCTTTCCAGGTGCCTTCACTTCTGACTCCACCACAACTGACGGTGGTGAGAGCTCTATAGCTGTTTCTGGCAATGTGAGTGGGGGACACTGTGCCTGCAGGGGCTGCCTGACCAAGGGATGATGATGATCATAGCTAGTGCACCGGTCACTTTCTCATTCTCTCTCACTTCCCTCCTGAGTTTCAGCCTGAAAATTGCTCATCTCCATGCTTATCATCTCGAAACTATGATTTGCCCTAAGGAAGAAGCTTCAGACAGCATTGTTATACATGATTCAGTCAATACTAGTAGGACTACATTCTGCAAAAGTAAATAATTACCCAAATTTAAATCCATGAAATGGTGCTTTTCCAACCGATGGATACAGTCTGACCTCATATTTATGGCTGTAAGACTTGAAGAGGACCATTTCCAAATATTCTATGTTATCAAAGGCATAGGTTCCAAAGGAGTGGTTTTATTCTGTTTTTCCACTGCCTAGCTGCCTGCTGCCACTAATTCTAGATGCCTGCATGAAATGGTATGGTGGTTTAGTCATTGAATGTTTCAGGTTGGCAGTGGTATTACGTTACCTATATTCAGAAATATAGTTTGCCTACTACTCCCATAACTTAAATTAGGACACTAATTACACACATGCACATACACACAAACTATACTCATGTGCTCGGGCAATGAGAGAAGACCCCCAGGAACTCTGCACTCAACTGTATTACACTTCCAGCTCTGTTTCAGCCTCTGGGAGAATGCTCAGCTATGACCATTACACTTCTCCCCAGTCATGATCCAAATTTAGCCAAGTACTGAGAGCTGAGTGGCTAATCCATCACAATAAAGCTGAAAAAAAAATGTGGGAAGATGTTATTGTTATCTCCCAAATGCTTAGGTCTCTTTCCATGTGACTTCACTTAATCAAATATATGCTAATAAGGTAGTCTTTAATATGAATATGGAAATTCACTCTGTAGTTCCAAATTCAGGCATGTCGACAAGCCAATGAAGGGTTCTGACTAGAGATATGGTTCTTAAAATATCAGGCAGCACTGAGATCCCTAGGCCATAAAATCTGACTAATAATATAGAAACAGATTACAATGTGTTCGAACATATAATTGAAACAAAAGGGGTTATATTCAGAAGATAGAAGAGCGTAGCATGGAAGCCTATGAAAGGTATACATGGAAGCAGATACAGGAAATGTTGCAAATGAATCACACATGAAAATTTTTTTTTTTTATTACATATGGCAGGTGGAAGCCTTCTACCATGCACAATGATGTTTTAAATCACCTTCAGGACTTTCTGTGAGTGGTGAAGGATAGAATTTGGCTTCTCCCTCTCTTTGAATCTTATAAATGTAGAGGTGAGTTTGAAAGCACTTTTCAAATACAGTTATCTTCAAACTCAACCCTACATTTCTAAGATTCAAAGAGAGGGAAGCCAAATGTCTGTGATGATCCTCAAGTCATAATTTCAAGGGAGCAACTGCCTTTATCTGCTAGCCAGGCTTAGGTCTTTTGTTGGGTTTTCCTGCTTTATGTTCTCTCTCAGGAAGTCACTTCTAGCTGAGTATAAATAGAGCAATCACATTATTAGATGCTAACTATTCTTTTTTAAAAAAATATGTCTATTTATTTTCCCTTTTGTTGCCCTTGTTGTTTTATTGTTGTAGTTATTATTGTTGCTATTTTCACTGTCGTCCTTGTTGGCTAGAACAGAGAGAAATGAAGAGAGGAGGGGAAGACAGAGAGGGGGAGAGAAAGATAGACACCTGAAGACCTGCTTCACTGCCTGTGAAGTGACGACCCTGCAGGTGGGGAGCCAGGAACTGGAACCGGGATCTTTAC